>NC_143052.1:228443863-228595378 GCF_052426305.1 Pelodiscus sinensis
GCCGACAGCGGCCAACCCTAGGGACCCTGGAGGGGATGGACTGAAGACAGTGACCAAGCTATTTGTCTCGTGCCATCCCTCTCCAGCCTTCCACAAACCTTGGCCAGGGACACCACTCCTACCCCCTGGCTAAGACCACTCCATGGACCCAACCTCCATGACTTGATCTCACTTCCCTTTAAACTCTGTTCTAGTTGTAGCCTTCACAGCCTCCTGCAGCAAGGAGTTCCACAGGTTGACTCTTTGCTTTGTGAAGAACAACTTTCTGTTACTAGTTTGAAGCCTGCTACCCATTCCTTTCCTTTGGTGTCCTCTAGTCCTTCTTTATGGGAACTAATGAAGAACTTTTCTGTATGCACCCTCTCCACCCAACTCCTGCTTTTAGAGACCTCTATCCTGTCCCCCCTCCGTCTCCTCTTTTCTAAGCTGAGAAGTCCCAGTCTCTTTAGCCTCTCTTCATAGGGGACCTGTTCCCAACCCCTGATCATTGTAGTTGCCCTCCTCTCTCCCAGCCTCTCTCTTCCCCTCTCCCACCTCCTTTTCCCAGTCTCCCCCAGTTTTGTTCAATAAAGACAGATTCCATTTTTGACCACAATTGTCCTTTATTTTGTACATCAAGAAGAGGGGCTAGGGAAGGGTAAGTGGAAGGAGGTGAGGGAGGAATGGGGTACGAGCCCCCGATGGGGAGGACTGGGCTGGCTCTGTGGGCTTCTGGGGGTGGAAGCTCTCCTGCAGCCCCCCAATTGCCCCCTCTCCTCAGATGGCAGCCTGCGGCAAGTGCAGCCGGGCTGATGGCCGAGTGGTGTGATGTGCCCAATGTGGGCACTCCGGGCACTCCAAGCCAGGACTGGTTTTCAAGCGGGGCACCCCTGAGAACTGTCTGTCCGGGGTGGGGGTCAGGTCCCTTTAAGCGTAGCCCTTGGCTAGCCTGAGACAGCATCTCCACGCTCTAAGTCCTCCTCTTATGCCCTGCCGGCACTGCTTCCGGCCATCCTTAAGCCCTGTTCAGAGTCCACTTAATGTGGACATGCTAGTTCGAATTAGCAAAAGCTAATTCGAACTAGTTTTTAGTTCTAGATGCGTTAGTTCGAATTAGCTTAGTTCGAATTAACTAATTCGAACTAAGTTAGTTCGAACTAACTCTGTAGTGTAGACGTACCCTATATGATAGTATGTCATGCCACAACACTAAGCCACACAGAAATTTGAAGTTATATATGTTTCTGGTGATTCCATTTCTCTCTTCCACTGTTCTCCCATGAACAGTTCCTGTCATAACATTATCCTCCATAATGACAACTATGGCATCATCTATCCTCCCAATTTGGTGTTTGATAGGCTTTATCGCCTCCACCCGACTTTTCCATTGTGTGGCACTCAGTGGTTTCAGTGTCAGAGAGGATGTTCTCAGATGTTGCTTCAAAATTTGCCATCGATGAGTTGATGCAGAGAAAAATACATGATGCTTTGAATTACATTAAAAAATTCAGCAGCCTCACTAGACTCTGATGCTGCATCACTGACCACCAAGTTCAATGAATGAGAACTGCATGGGACAAAAAAAGCTCAAGGGTTTAACTCTCAGATCCGTGTCTGCACTCCTCTGTTCTTTCCTCTCATGTTGGCACCATTATTGTACCCCTGACCTCTCATGTCAGCTATCGCAATTCCCATTTCTTCCAGCTTTTTAAGAAGCACATTTGTCATACCAGCTTCTGTAGAATCATCAATGCCAATAAATTCTAGAAAATGCTCTCTGACAGTCACCATTGCAGGGACGTTTTCACTAGGTTCTGTTGTTGTTACAAAACATACCATTAAAGTCATTTGTTTTGTATGGCTTATGTCAGGTGTACAGTCCAGAATAACAGAGTAATATCTTCAGATCTGCCACAATCTTCTGTTTGACTTTTGTTGCCAGTAACTGTATGATCTCATTTTGAGTTGCTTTTCCAAGGATGTGGTGTGTGTACATTTCTTGGGTGGTGACTCTTCTTAGATGCTCCTGGAGTACAGCATCAAACTCAGCCATCAGCTCCACAGTTTTAAGGAAGTTTCCATTCTTTGGCACATACAGCTTATCTGAAGTGCCACACAGTGGTAGGTTTTGTGTAGCAAGCATTCTCACAATGGCAATGAGCCTTTTCAGAACATTTTGCCAGTAAAGAGATTCTCATTGAATCTTCTCTTGATGCTGATCATCTATGGTGGATTTTAAGCTTAGTCTCATCTCAAGCACTTTCCACCTATGGAATGCTCTCTTGTGATTTGCTGCCTTTTCATGGCATGCCAAATGTCTAGCCAGATTTTTCCAGTCCTTTGTTCCTGTAGAACCCAATGTGGCTGGAACATTAGATTGGAAGAGTTTGCAACAAAAACAGTATTTAGCATTCTGGGGTTTTGAGTACATAAGCCATGGCCTCTCCACTTTGTCACTATTGGGGATTTCACGCCAGTAATGTGTTGGATGGAAACTTCCGATGCACTGTATTTACTTGCCCTGACCCAGTTTCTGGTTTAATCTTGTAGACAGGTAGATCTCTATGTTTTCCACCACCACGTAAGGCATTGCCTTCCATCTGTCAGTAATCTTGTGCTTTTCCAGCAATACCCAAATTTCATAGCAGCACTCTATCTCCGGGTTGGAGCCCCTGTGGGCACACTCAGCCATCATATTGATGTTTATTACAGTCTGCATTTTTCAAGGCAGCTGCAGTAGCCAAGCGAAAGGCATTCTGCAGCTTTTCTCTTAATCGGGAGACATACTGCAAGTGTATTCATAGCTTTCACCATCCCCTGATACTCCAAAGCATATGTCTATAGATGTCGGCTCTCGTCCAAACATCATGAAGTATGGGGTGACCCCTGCATTATTATTCCTTGTAGCATTGTAGGCATACACCAAAAATGCGACGTGCTGGCTCCAGGAAGCCTTCTGGTCCAGGCGTAAAGTCCCCAGAATATTTAGTAGAGACCGATTGAGCTGCTCAGGCTGAGGGTCACCATGGGGGTGGTAAGGTGTTGTTCTGGACTTCTTAACTCCGGACAATTGTAGCACTTTCTTCAAGAGGTGACTCTCAAAGTCCCAGCCCTAGTCAGAGTGTATCCGAGTTGGGAGATCATATACTGAAAAATATCTTTCCCACAAAACTCGAGCCACAGTAGTGGCCTTCTGGTCATGTGTGGGTATAATGGTCAGTGACTACTAAAATATTCCCCATATTTTTCCTGTCAACTTCTAAAGACAAGAAATTGATGGACAACAACTCCAAAGGCCTGCTGGTGATAATATTCTCCAGAGAGATAGCTCTTGTAGGCAGAATTTTCCTCTGAACACATTGGGCACAGTTCTCACATTTTTTCCGTACATCTTGAGCCATCTGGGGCCAGTAGAACCTACTATGGATAAGTTCAAGGGTTTTCTCCATTCCCAAATTCCCAAAATCATCATGCAGGGCTCTCATGGCCAGGGCTCTGTATTCTTTTGGTAGCACTAGTTGTGTTCATTGATTTTGCAAAGGATCTACGGTGATCTGGTGTAGCATCCCCCATATTAGTTCCAGTTTGCACTACCCCCACAACAGTAGCTTACCCTCATGGGTGGATGGGGCAACTGCACTAGGGCTTTGCCCCTCTCTTTTTGCAAGTAGTGTGTCACGAATATCAGCATCTTGCAACTGCTCTCTGCCACTCAGAAGCACTGAGCCTGAGCAATGGAGATTGGTCCAACATAATGTAGTTCACAGAGACAGAGAGTACACTCTCAGGTGGTAGGCTCTGGCCCAGTGTTTCTGCAACACACCCATGTGGACTCTCATGTACCTTGGACTTCTGATAACTGCCGTTGCAAATAGCTCTCACTCTGTCTTCAGGAATCTCACCAATTTCTGTGGGCTGCGAACACCGAGACAACGCATATGCATCTACATTGCTTCTCCCTGATCGGTATTGTATCCTGAACTCATAGTTGGCCAGGGCGGCCACCCATCATTGTCCAATAGCATCCAGCTTAGCACTTGTCAGTACATAAGTCAGTGGATTGTTGTCTGTCCATACTTGAAACTTAGCTCCATACAAATAATCCCAACATTTCTCAGTGATGGACCATTTCAAGGTCAGGAACTCCAACTTGTGGATGGGGTAATGAGTTTCACTATCAGACATCCCTCAGCTGGCAAAGACCACAGGTTTACAGTTGCCATCCACATCTTGGTATAAGACTGCTCCCAAACCCTCCAGACTGGCATCTATATGTAGGAGAAATGGCTTGCTTGGGTCAGCAAAAACTAAGACTAGAGCATGAGTTAGACAGCTAATGTATGACAGCTCTTGGAAATCCCTTTACATCCCTCATCTCATCGTGGCCCAAAGGGCTCTAAGGGGCCATATTGTCTTGGAGCGGGATGTCTTGGGGACCTCCCCTTATTCTTGGTCTTAGACTTCTTCTTGCTGGCCGGGTTTCCCCTAATAAGATCATTCAGAGGCTTTACAATGGTGACATAATTCTTCACAAACCTGCGATAGTAACCACTAAATCCAAGGACAGTCTTAAGCTCTCTGTAATTTCTGGGGTATGGCCAGGTAGTGAGTGCTTCTATTTAATCCGGATCTGTACCTTCTTGGTACACAATATGACCAACATACTTTACTGATGTGCTGCAGAATTGACACTTATCAATGGAAAGTTTCAGTCCATAGGCCTCAAACCTGTCAAGTACTTTAAGAAGGCTGTCTTCATGCTCCTCCAAGGTCCTTCCGAATACAATCAGATCATCCAAATAGACCAAGACTTGCAGTAAGTTCATATCTCCTACAACTTTCTCCATGAGGCGCTGGAATGTGGCAGGGGCCCCAGAGATCCCTTGAGGCATGTGTTCAAACTGATAAAACCCCAATGGGCAGATGAAGGCTGTCTTCTCCTTGTCCTCTGCTCCCAGGGGGATCTGGTAGCATCCGCTTCAAAGATCCAATACTGAGAACCACTGGCTTCCCAATAAACAATCTAATGCATCTTCTACTCAGGGCATTGTGTACTGGTCAACCACTGTACAGCTGTTCAGGATACGGTAGTCAATACACATCCGAATTTTCCCATTCTTTTTGCGGACTACCACAGTGGGTGAGGCAAAGGGGCTGCGGGACTTGATAATGATGCCATTCACAGCCAGCTCCTGAAGTTGATGTCACACATCATCCATCTCTGAGAGTACAATTTTTCTAGATCTCTCCCTGAAAGGTCGGGGATCATGTAGCCTGATGTTCAACCCCTTTGGCACACCCGACATACCACTCATGCAGTGAGAATACCTTGGGTCTTTCACAGAGCTTCTTCCTCAGGTGATCCTTCCACACCTTGGACAAGGGTGAATCTCCAAAGTCAAACCTCACTGGATCTATAGTTGGAACTTGAGTTTCACTCTGGGGATTCACAACTGATTCAGGCTCGAAGAGGTCTTCTATCTTTTGCCCTCGATTTACAACAATATCACAACTTGTTTCATTAGCAATCAGTACAGTGACCAAGTCCTGGGCTGCTGCTGGTAAGGTTATAACTCCACTGGGGACCAGGATCCCTTCAGGGAGCTCTCCTTCAGTTGGTTGTTCTACCGTGGCAAACACACCTTTATTGCCTTTCAGCCAGGTACTCATGACGAGTACTTTCTGCTCCATCCTTGCAGGCACTACTAAATGGTTCATGCTCGCATACCTCAGTGTCCCCCTCGGTAGCTCAGACATCTCCTTTTTAGCATCCTCAATTTTCCTATAGGATTCAGCCCAAAGGGCGTGGATCATCAGGGTGTCCAGATATTGGTCCCCAGCCTGTCGTCTGCAGTAATCTGCGAGCACCTTGAAGAGACTGGAGTTGGTCTCTATCAGCACAGACACATCAGAGACCCCTTTAGGGTCAGGGCTACTGTGTCCACTTCTTCTCTTACCCCTGCCACCTCCTCAGGGAATTCTAGGTGCACAATGACATACCCTTTGTAGGGATATTCATTCATTCTGAGGCCACACATGCCAAGGCCAGTCAATGGCTGGATGGGCAGGCGCCTGAGCATCTGTTAGAGGCCCTATCAGTCCTGAAAGGATCCCAGCTGAGACGTCTTTTCCGGGGGATCTCTCAAATCCTGTGGGCCTGGGTGGCCCCTGCCCCAGACCTTCTCGCAACTGATTCTCAGCATTCCATAAACTAAGCTGGGATTTTCCTCATTTTGGCAACTGGCAGCCCTGTGCCCATCTTGACCACACTAGTAGCAGAAGAACGGTCCTCTCCTCCTTCGCCTGGGTGGGATGGCAGCTCCAGGTGCTGACTTCTACATCACCACAGCCTGAGGTGCCTCATCCCTGCAAATCCTTGCTTGGTCAATGACTCTCTGCAATTCAGCCATCTGTTTTGTCAGGACCTGAACTTGTTGGGCAAGATCTTCTCTGATGTTCACCATCAGCACACCATCTGTTTGTCGGGGTGCGGTGCTGGCTGGTTCAGGCATCTGGGCCTCCCAAAACTCACTGGCAGCCTGCCTTTCTTCCTCTTCTCTGACCTCCTTTATCAGCTGGGAGTAAGGGGCAGAGGGTCTTCCTGTCGTTCTCTTAGCCAGAGGTGAAGTAGAATCAGGCAGTAATACTGAGTTCCTCTTACAATTTGAGCAAATCTGGTCTGGTTCATCTGCTCAGCAGTCACTGCTCCCTTAATGACAGCTCTCTGTAGCAGCCTCTCTGTATATAGGCCAAGACCTTCTCTCCCTGGTTCTGCTTAGCGTTGAGAAAGTTACAGTACTGTCTTCAGGGCCCTCTATACTCTCAAAGGTGTGAGTGAGGGCTTCTAGGCAGACCTCAGGGTTAGTACGCTTCAAGATGTGAATCACAGCTAAAGCTGGGCCCCTGAGATTCTCTACTAAACATCTTTGCTTTTCTCTGTCTGGCACAGGCCACTGCTCTAGCATTTCTGTGGTGTATTCTAGCTAGGGTTCAAACTCCTCTTCCCCAGGAAATAATCGTAACTTATAATAAGAGCTTGCCATGGCATGGGATAGCACACATTTTCCAATGTCTGTCCCAGGGCTTTTGCCCAGTCGTCATCTGAGGCTGTTGCCCCTGAACTAGAGGCTTCTGAGCCAGGGCCCAACAAACCAAACCATGATACAAACAGTAATTTCGTCAAATAGAAAACAAAATTATTTCCCACTGAGCAACTCACTCAACATGTGCTTCCGAGGGATATTGACCCAGTGATCCTGGACGAGCCCTCAAAATGTAACCCTTCTGCTGGGTAGTGCTGGCAGCAGCCAGGGCTGGGTTCAATATCTAGGGGTCCCCTTTCATCCATCTCACACAGAACTGGCTCGAGCCCCCACCTAGTAGCTTGGGAAATTCACGTACCCCAGGCGCCTGTGGGAGGCAATGCTTCCCCACTCGCAAGCATAGAGTCTGAGTGTGGAAAATAAACTTTTAATGAAAGAGAGAGAGAGAGAGAAGTCACATGGCATTAATTTGGGAAAATACCACAACAGAGCTCATAACATGCCCCCCCCCCCCGCACGAGTAACTCTCCCAGTTCAAATGGATTAAGCAATGTCTTTTGCCTCTCAGGGTCACTAGTCTAACAAGGTAAGGGTTCCATTCACTTACCCAACTTTCCTCATACCCCACTTCAAATGCCCCACTTACAGCTCTGTCCAGTCAGTGCAGACCCTGACACATCATCCTGATGACTCCACTCATTGAACCTGAGGCCATGCAACCTTTTTGCTGTTCCTGTAGTCCACCCATTCCGCCTGCCACCGATCCTACTGTCTACCCACGAGTCACTCCCACCAGCTGCAATGGGTCTGACTACAGGCCAAACCAGTGACTTCAGCTCTTAGTGATTTCAACTCTTTAGCCACCACCTAGGCTGGCAAAAGATTCCAGCTCCCACTGGACTAGCAAAAAGACTCCTCCTAGAGTCTGCTTTAGGTCTAGCCTTAATAAAAGGGGGAAAGAGGCAGGTTGAACCAGTCTTAAAGCTCACATCTATCTATCTATCTATCTATCTGCCTGCCTGCCTGCCTGCCTGCCTGCCTGGCTCACACCCTTTCCCCTCAGATCAGTTCACACAATTCTGGGATGGGGAGGCTTGTTCATCTGAGACCTCTTACAATGATGGTGTCTCTCCTGCAAGCACTGGTGTCATATTTTACTGTTCCCACATTTAGGGGTAGCATGATTTGTGACCCCCACAACAGCTCAAATTAGTTACAATACATCACATTCCATTCTATCAACTGATCCTCCATGAGCCCTGGCTGAATTGGATTTACATACCACACCTCAGATTCCTTCCCCATCCTGGCATGAGCTGTATTTACATATCAACAGTTAACAGTTAATTATCTTGCTGAGCTAAACAATTTGAGTGAGCACACCCACCCCAAGGGCAGCTCTCTTCTTTTAGCTGGCTAATAGCAAGCAGTAGTTTAGCCCCTGCTTACACTTCTATTTTCATTGTTTTTGGGGTACATTAAGTTTTTTACTTGCTGTGGCCTATGCAGTACAAGGAAATCTCTCAGGCTATTGCTCAAGTGGGTCCACAGTCCTGGATCATCTAGACTTAAGGAACTAAACTCAGCAGCAGCTGTTTCTTGTGCCTCCACCACGCTCTTCTCTGATCTACACTTTTCTTCAGGAATGTGCATGGTTACATCCATTTGAGATGGAGATATGGATGCTGCAGTAGCTGCCAGGTCACCTGCACTCTGACTAACTGGAAGATCAGGCATCTCCTCACCACTCACATCCTCACTGGGGCTGGAAGGCTCCCCGTGAACATTTGTGTCTATGTATCTCAGGAGAGCTCCTTCCGGCTTAGATAGAAAAGCTTCTTTTGCTTTCTTTCTTTTTCTGAATGCTGCCCCAGAGAAGTGTTTTCGTCTTTCACTCATGAGAGCTGTTCTCTGTAGCTATAGTGGCTCTCAACACTCAGTTGAAGGGGACAAATAAGCAGGCTGGTAGCAGGGCCTGAGTGAGGGAAGATATCAGCATCTTAAGGGCCTAACTGGCTCCTACTACTTCAGTTGACTGACTGTTCTCCTCAAGTGGGTTCAGGGAAGCAGCAGGAAACAGGAAGCTCCCTGAGAAGCTGGTGTTAATCAGACCAGGCTCCTGGGGGTGCTAGAGAGATACATACGAGACTCCTCCTCCCCCCTGCAGTTCCTGCTGCTTTCTGTTATTCCCTCTGGATATGTCTATACATGCAGCCTAATTCGAACTAGGGCTGCAAATGTAGGCATTCAGAATTGCAAATCAAGCTTCAGATTTAAATATCCCACATTTGATTTGCATCTTCCCGACCGGGTGCCATTTTTTGAAATTTACAAGCCCGAAGTAACTGCTCACATCTACATGTGGCAGTGAAACAGGCGTTCGAAATAAAGCCCTTGTTTGGGTTGATATTCATAAAGATGGACAAACCACATGTTCCTTTCACCTCTAGAAAATTTCCAACAGTTCCAAAGCAGGGAAGTCCTAGAGGTTTTCAAAGAAAAGGGTATAAGAGGATTGTTTTTTTAAAATACGGGCAAAATACTTTATTTTCCATAGAATTGTTTTAATACATTTCTGATTTTTTTTCTGACACATTTCAAGAATATTCACCATGCAGACATTTAGCATGGAAAAACATCTGTCCAAATTTGCCAACATGTATAGGAAACTGAAAACAGAGTCTTAATATTTATAGGCAAGAGAAAGAGAGTGAGTGTACAAAATGTACACCATTGCCTTAGGTTTGCAGGTGTTCAACTTGGGGAATCCAAGTGTTTCATTTTGTTTTTGGTAAGTAATGCGATTTCTTCAACAGTAGTTATTGCTTCGGTTTTATATTTTGTTAGTGGTGGACCCATCTATTCCTTGTATTGAAGGAAAAAGAAAAATCTCCATTAGTTTCATGCATGCGAGTGATTAGAGATTTACTGTTCAGGGCCTCCATTTATTCATTTAATGGTTAAAGTTATTCAATAATTTTTTCTTCCCTTTAATTTTTCTTTAGAACCCCACTTGTTCAAGGAAAACAACAGTGGGTACACCCTACTAGAATGCCTATTAACCCAGAGATATAAAGAAGATAAAAGACGGAACACTTTAATTCTTAAAAGTTTTTACTCAGAGAAAATTCCAGCTAACTTGAATGGAAGTTCTGCAGTCCTTACTCAAGCATACTTAGACTAATGAAGAAGCAAGTCAGCCATGCTAGAAAAAGAGTGATTTTTATGCTTTGATCCTACTCACTGGACATTGGCTAGGCTGAAATAACATTTTAACAGCACAAAACGCTGCACAATAGCAAACTCTCTTAGGCTATGTCTATACTGGACCTATTTTGGGCAAAAAATTTGCAAATGAGGCTAAGCATGGAATATTGCAGAGCCTCATTTGCATAATTAATGAGTGTCCGCTCATTTTTTTCCAGAAGAACAGCTCTTGTGCAAAAAGCGGGTACTCATTAATTATGCAATATTCCACACCATTTGCATATCTTTTTCCGACTTTTCTTTGTAGTGTAGACAGAATCTCTGATGACTCATAGCAATCAATGGCAGCATGAAAACCCTTGTGAACTCTGAACTTCCTTTCAGTCTAATGCTTTGCTCAGTAAAGGACTGAGGAGCAGATAGAATTTATAAATCCAACAACAGAAGCATAGATCAATCTGGGCCATGGAGCTCAGGAGTTTATGAGGACTCCATCAGGAGCCAAAAGGAGAAAAGTAAATTAAGGAAATACTCAACATCCTTACCAAAGTCAATGGGCTCACTCCATTCCCCCCATTTTTCGCTTATGAGACAAGCATCTCCCTTGGCTCTGATTTTCAAGGAGTATTTTTTTTTCACATTGTAATTCTGAAATATGAAACTTGTTCCTCGTGCCTAAAACAATTATGATATTATTACTAGTATTATTATTATTATTACTATTATTCATTAGATTTATTTTCATAGTGCCTAAGAAACAGGGAAGAACGCTGCCCCACTGTGCTAGACACTGTTCAAGAAAGTATAATTAGACTAACTAGTCTTTTTCATTGTACATGTAGAGTTGCTAACATGCAAGGTTTTCATTTGTTGATCCAAGTGAACAAAGGGTACATCTGCAAAGCAGCATTATTGCAGAATAAGTGACATTATTTCAAAATAACACAGTGCATGTCTACACAGCAAGCCATTATTTCGACATAATGTCGAGATGGAGGACTTCTTACTTGAATTGCTGTTCATGAGGAGTAAGAGAAGTGAAAAGAAGAGTGTTCTTCCTTCGACTCTCTGCTGTATAGACAGCGCCAAAAGCTGAATTAAGCTATTTCGACTACAGCAACGCAATTGATGTAGCTGAAGTTGTGTAGCTTAATTTCACTTTTGCCACGCAGTGTAGATGTGCCCAAAGCATATATTTGTGCCTGTTTATGGAAGCAGAATATGGTTGACACAACCTGTACCTCGAAATGGAATTCCGAAACCCCCTTATTCATCATGCATAAATTGTTGTGAGATGTATAGGAAGCATGGGAGGAAAGATATCTTGTGAAAGGGCATGACTGGCAGAAACTCATTGTTCTCTCCAAACTTGTATAACATTACTGTTTATGAAGTTATGACATTTGCTGTATGTTTGCTACTATGGCTATCAAGCGATCAAAAATTAATTAATTAATTGTGTGATTTAAAAATGAATCACAATCATGCTCTTAATAACAGAATACCTGTTGTGCCACTGCCTGCTAGCAAATTATAACAGAACTCTATTGCCCAATCCTTTTCATTTCAGATCGGCTTAAAATTTGTCAGGGGAAGTTCAAGCTGCATGACTGAGATCGCCAGGTAACCTGAACTGTCCCTACAAATTTTTATGGAAGAATTTGAGCAAAATCTATGGAAGGACCCATTACACTGCCCCTGAAAGAACTTTTTGAAAATCTTTGCAAAACCAATACAAGAATGTATGTTAGTATGGAAAAAGAATTGTTACCATATGAAGCTCATTTTTGTTTTCCTCAGAAGTGGCCTGCAAAAGAAAGAAAAATCTTTATTATTTTATTTTTGTTTTGTTACCCTGTAATAATGTCTTTCTTCCTTTCTTTTCCTTTTGGATTATTTATTTACTCACTTGTTTCAGAAGAAGGTGCAAATAGAATTTACAAAGCCTATATTCCACAATACATTTCCTCCTATCACATACAGATATCTTTGGTTGTAATCAGTGACTGGCAAACCTGGAGCGTCTGCTCTAGTAACTCCCCTGGGATGGGTTTCTTATTCAACGATTGTGCTTCTTGCATTTTTGGTTTCCCTGCTTTGGCTAAGCAACTGCACGATGCTGGTGCTGATTAAAAGTCTCCCTCCCCCTTGCCCTGTTTGTGACATCACAAAGGAAGCAGAGGCAGAGGCGGAAGCTAAGGCTGGTTCCTTGGGTGCATAAGTGGCTGATCTTGTTTGCCTTTCGTTCTCTCTTCTGTGAGCGAGGTCTGAGTGAATTCCCAATGACATGTATTGATGAATGGGGAAAAAGATTTCAGGAGCAAACTATGTTTGCGTAGACATGCCTGCTCTGCCTAGGTGCACAGCGGATAGAACGCCTTTGCCAAAATAATCCATTCTCTCTTGTTTTGAGTTACAAATCATTCTAGTGTTTGAGTGTAGGGGTGATGAAATGTTATCCATATTCTCTGAGTAAAGGCAGCAGAAAGGTGCTTAGCATGCCCTGATTGAGGAAGTCACTCTAAACTGACCCTTACTTGCTGAGCAGAGGATCAGGATGCCAAATCCTAGTGAGGAAAACAGTGGATGAGATCCTGGATTCTTATTGTGTGATGTGGGTTTTTCTGAAAAAGCTCTGGACAACATTTCACTCTGCTTATGAGCAACAACTGGCCTCCATAAATAGAGAAGTGATAGAGTCTGAGGGAGGCAGTAATACCCCACACTGCACTCAAGAATGAGGATCTGAATCTGATCAGGGAGAGTCATCCTGGAGGTGGTGTAGGACCAGCTGCAAGTGCCATGCAAGTACTGCCAGGCCATCTTGCAGTGGGCACATGACATCTCCTGCACAAGACTCCTAGGAAGAGAAAAGCTATTCCCTCAGGGTATGTCTACACTACAGCACTAATTAAAACTAACTTAATTCAAATTAGTTAATTCGAACTAAGCTAATTCGAACTAGTGCATCTAGACCTAAAAACTAGTTCGAATTAGCATTTTGGCAGGGCATTAGGTTAGGACTTAGAGCGTGGAGCTGCTGCCTCAGGCTAGCCGAGGGCTGTGCTTAAAGGGACCCGACCCCCACCCCGGACAGACAGTTCTCAGGGGTTCCCCGCTCGCTTGTCTAACTCGATGAGGGACAGCAAAGCAGTTCTGGCTTGGAGTGCCCTGAATGCCCACACTTGGCACATCACAGCACTCGGCCATCAGCCCAGCTGCACTTGCCGCAGGCTGCCATCCGAAGGGGGAGTCAATCGAGGGGCTTCACGAGAGCTTCCACCCCAAGGAGCCCGCAAAGCCAGCCCAGTCCTCCCCATCGGGGGCTCGTACCCCATTCCTCCCTCACCTACTTCCACTTACCCCTCCCTAGCCCCCCTTCCTCATGTACAAAATAAAGCACACGTGTGTTCAAAAATAGAAACTCTCTTTATTGAACAAAACTCGGGGAGACTGGGAAAAGGAGGGTTCCGGGGCCGGGAGGGGGGCAGAAGAGTTTCCCTGGTTTGGCCCAGAGTGGCTACCAGGGCAACCTGGGAAGAGCTAGCCTCCAACTAGTTAGAATTAAGTGGCTACACAGCCCTTAATTCAAACTATTTAATTCGAACTAGGCGTTACTCCTTGTAGAATGAGGTTTACCTAGTACGAATTAAGCGCTCCGCTAGTTCAATTTAAATTCAAACTAGCGCTTTGTATGTGTAGCCCCTATTAAAGTTAATTCGAACTAACAGTTGTTAGTTTGAATTAACTTTGTAGTGTAGACATACCCTTAGTGATTACCCTGGGCTAGATAGTCCAAGAGAATACTAGACCCTGGTCACAAAGGATGTGGGAAATGCTCCAAGATGAAGTACAAGCAATGCTGAAGATGAGGATGATTATAGAATCCAGAAGTAAATGGAGCAGCCCCATAGTTCTCGTTCCCAAACAAAAGAGTTTGGTTTGATTCTACATAAACGTCAGGAAGGTCAGTGCCATCACAAAATTCAATGCCTACCCAATGCCAAGTTATTAGAATGGCTGAAACCAGTGAAGCATCTGAGCACTATTGACCTGACAAAAAGTTACTGGCAGATTCTCTTACTCACTTTCACACAAGGGAAAATGGCTTTTCCCACTCCTTTTGGGCTCTTTGAATAAAGCACCAGGCCCCTTTTGACAACCACCTAACTGTTGCGACCTTCCAATAGCTTATAAAGAACCTAAATATCACCATTGGTGTTCTGCACCACACATCATCAATATCATTAACTATCCCCATCTGGAAAGATCATTTACCACATTTAAAGGAGGCGTTAGAAGCACAACATGGCCTTTTCTATAATTACATGAAGATCAATGCTCTAAAGTCTGATTTAGCAAGTTTAGTAAGGACCTGCTAAATCAAAAAAGGATGGCAGTCCCCATGACCTCAGTATTCTATGGGGTTGTGAAGAGTAAGGGAAGACCAGGGGAGGGTTTGTCCTGTTGACCTCCCGCAGTGGTATAGAGGAGGCTAACTAACTCCTCTGGGCCTGTTCCAAAGTAATGTGACTCACTAGAGAGGTTTGTTCAGCCTGGAGAGGGAGGAGATTAATTGAGGGAAACCTACCAGAGGAAGGGGCAGTGAATTGGAAGAAGATTACTTTAACCAATGGCTGTTGGCAACAGAGGAGAACTCCTGAGGCAACTTCAATCCTCAGATATTCCCACTAAATCAACGAGAGCTTTAGTTTCTCTTCCCATAGCCGAGTTTGGGCTTAGGAACATTACGTCTCAGCCTTGATTTCAACTGGCTCCTAGTCCCAGCTTGCTACTGCAACCCAGTCCACAGCATCACACCAGTTCAACAGAGAAGGCATTAAAAGGCTGATTGCTTAATTATCACAAATCCCTGTCTGTTGGAACAAACTCTTACAATACATTTATTTCAAGAGGAATAAAAATATAGTCCGTACAAACAGCTACTGTACAAGAATTTTAAATGAGCAAAGGGAAGAACAGAAAATGTCAAAGCTTGTCTATACCACGGCCTTTATAATGGAAACATATAGACACTCCTGAGTGTAATTGTTTCCCTGTACCTACAACATAATATGAAATCACACACAAAAGACCTGTGCTAAGGAGCATTACATTCACAGAGCCAAGCACTCAAAAGTTAGCGAACATAAGAATTAAAGTGTCTGTGCAAACTTAGTTTGTCCCCTTTCTAGTATGCATTATAATATAGTCTTTAATTACTGAGCACTACAAGACCAGCACTGGAAAGGGCATGGACACTTTACCAGTGAGTTTCACAGATAGTTGCTGAAAGCAGAACAACGTTGAGACTCTAGGATCATGGGTTTCACTGCAAGCTCTGGAGGGGAGTCTCAGAATGGACAAAGACTTTTCTGACCATTCCCCACAAGCTCGCCCCATTCTGCCCTTTCCCCTCCAACCACTGTTAGTCCTGTAGAGCCGACAACTGGCTGCTTGTCCCCGTCCAATTCTCCTCACTTAGTCAGTCCCAGTCTCCATGCTTCAGACTTCTGATCATAATCCCTTGCTCAATAGGCCCTAATCTCACCCATCCAAACTTCCACTCTGAGGGTGTGTCTAGACTACAGAGTTTTGTAGACAAAAGTGGACTTTTGTCGACAAAACTATACCTGCGTCTACACTACCGCTGAGTTCTGTCAACATAACGTCGACAGAACTCAGCAGTTTTGTCGACGCTGTTAAACCTCATTTTATGAGGCATAACGCCTTTTGTCGACAGAGTTCTGTCGACTGAAGGTGTTATTGCATGTAGGGTTGTGTCTAGACTCCAGGGTTTTGTCGACAAAGCAACTTGCTTTGTCGACAGAACTGAATGTAGTCTAGACGCTCTTTGTTGACAGAAGCTTTTTTGACAGTATCTGTCGACAAAACTTCTGTCGACAAAAGCCTGTAGTCTAGACGTACCCTGAGTCTCCTCAACACTCTCTCCTAGGTTCCTTCCCTGCTCCCAGACCCAGCCTTCTCCTTGCCCAACTGTTCCCTGTTCCTTGTCCTAATTTCCTGATCTGTCAGTCTCTCCCTGCAGCCTTAGTCACTCCCCCACACACCACAGTCATGTTCCCCATCCCTAATGGTTCCCAGTTCCAGTCTTCATTTCTCTGCTTCTGATCTAATCTCAGTGTCCTTATCTCACATGGTTCCTTCCCCCATTTTCTTTTGCCGCACAAGACCCAGTTCTCACCCTGCTTTCCAGCTCATTGTCAGATCTGTCATCTCCCCTACAACCTCTTTCTCTCTGCTGCATTGGTTCCTAGTCACCATCACCTTTCCCTGAGGCTGTGTCTATGCTGCATTACTCTTCCGGAAAAAGCTTTTTCTACTTCTTTTTTCAGAAGAGGCTTTTCCAACATTTGGCCCATCTACACTGCACCAATGGCCAGAAAAAAAACCCTCTTCTGAAACATCTGTTTTTCCTCAAAAAAGCACGACTGCTCTTCCAAAAAAAATTCAGAAGAGCAGAAGTGTTCCTCTAGTATCTTGGAAAAACCCTGCACTGTAGCCATATCCTGACAGTTCCAATCTCTTTTCATCCAGTCTCATTCTCCCTCCCATTCTCTTTCTTTTCCCCACCTGTTTCCCTCCCTGACTCTGAAACCAACTCTCCTTGCAAGTCCCAGCCCTTCCTTCCCTGGCTCCTTGTTCCAATCTACATCCCCCCAGGCCTTCCCTATGTTGCCTTAGGTTAGGTTCTGCATCTGAATCAGATGGCTTTCTCTTCCTTGCTGGCAGGGAACTATCAGGGTGTATTAAGAGCATAGGAAAGTCCAGCTCTTTGTTCCAGTATTCAGTCCCACCCTGCCTGCAGCTACTGAGAGCAGCCATAACCTCATAGACCTGGCCTGGATCATGCTCACCACCTCTGTGGGAACAACACACATGCATAGTCTACTCAAAATTAGGAGCTGTGAGAGGGTCAAATATGCTCTGTGAGGCTCTACTGATACAAACTAATTTTTTTTCAAAGATTTCTCATCTGGTTATATTTGTGCAGAGTTTCCCTTGGATGATAAAAGGCAAATCCCTGACAAAAAGAACACCCCTTGCCACATTCAAGAACCTGGGCCAAGTAATAGAAGCCTCAAATTTCCAAAGAAAAGGTTGTTAGATTTTTGTTTAATTATAGAAAAACTCGTTAGAAGTAACCAAAAAGAGGGTCTTAGACTGGGAATGCTGGGCAGCCTGAATAATAGCTGGTACTGTACTATCAGCCTTGTCTGTAATAGTGTATGGGTTGTCTTTGCACTGCACAATGACATATTTAGAGGTGGGGATGAGTTAAATTAGTGAATCTGTAATCTAGAGACGTGCACTCTTACGGTACATCTACACAGCAAAGTTATTTCAAAATAACTTTACTAGCATCTACAAAGCATCTACAAATTAATTTGAAATAGTGGAGGGCTTATTTAGAAATTTTTAAACCTCCTTCCATGAGGAATAGTGCCAATTTTGAAATTTCTATTTTGAAATAAGCTCTGTTCAGATGCTTATTTCGAAAGAGGGGGCCTTCAGCCCTTCCCAGGGTGCTCTGCTGGCCACCCTGGCCACAAGGTAACTTCTGACCTTATGCCCTTCTGGAACTGTTTCCAACCAGCCTTAAATGTGATTCAACATCCACTCAGTGTGGACACGCTATTTTGAAATAGAAAAATGCTATTTTGAAATGCATTTTGTGTGTAGATGCGTTATTTTGAAATAAGCTATTTTGAATTAACTATTTCGAAATTAGATATTTTGAAATAACACTGTAGTATAGACATACCCTTAGGGATAAAATCTGCAAGAAGTTGTCTTCACATACAAGCACAATGAACGGCATAGTATGCTGGGGAGTCACCTGTTCCAGTGGATTGCAAATTATAATGTCTAGTTTATGCTAATAGCTCTGTGAATGCATGCTGTTGAGTTGCAGTTCAGAAAAGTAATCCCTCCGTAAGGGTTAGCAATGATGTAAGAGCATGTGCAATGCTGGTGATAAACAAAAGTAGTTAAGAGACTGGACTCAGGCATTTGCAGGTGGTGAAAGAGTCATGGGGGCAAGATTAGCAATGAGGCAATGAACTATGCTACATGCAGGAATGGCTGGATCTAAAAAGGATGGATGTCAGATGAGGAAGGAGAGGAGATGGTAGTATAAAAGTGGGTTCTGATGTGTATCAGTTCTAGGTTGATAAACAGAAAATATGTATTTGTGGTGAGCATCATTGAAAAAATTACACTTACGTTAGTTTTCTTATTTCGAATGTCAATTTGATACTGAAAGCAAGGATCTATATCTCCTTCTGACCAACTTAGCTGGGGACGTTTCCATTGCACAATACACCGTGGCTGGTCTTCAGAACAGTTTACAGTGATATTGACTGGAGGAGTTAACTTTTCTAGAAGAAAATCATCAGTATTACATTTGATAAAGAATCTGCTTCCATTTGGAATTCAACCTTTGCAACTGTAACAGTTAGAAAGAGTTTGAAAAAATGGAAGAAAAAAAGCTTGTGTTCTGGAGCATAGCTCTGAAACAAACGCAGGCCCTTCTTCCAGTGAAAAATGGTTCATTCCACTTGTAGTAAAAATTAGAATTAAACCAAAAGACATTATTTCCTTACCAATTTCATAGAGTTTGATGGACTCATCATAAAATTGAATCTCCGATTCATTGCTGTCCCCCTTCACCAGGAAGTAAACTGGATCATAAATTATTGTCACATTTTGGAAAGTGCATGCGATATGTCTTCCAAATGCATCTTTTATGTAATGTGGACAATTTACTACACGTTCTTCCCTGCATATACCAAAATGTTTCAGTTAAACATAAAAAATGGCATCTGTAAAATCTGAATGGAAAGCTTCCTTGAGCCAATGAAAATTATTTACCTTGAGTACTGCAATGAAAGAAAATATTGGGTATCATCTGGAGCTTTCCTGCCAGCATCCCAAGTGCAATTCATGAAGGAAATATTGTAAATCACACAGGAGAAATTTTCAACACGTGTTCCAGTCTTGCCTGAAAACCAAGAAAAGTTGCATGTGTATTTTTACAAGATGAAGAAAAAAGTGAGTTACGAGTATAAGCAGGTACAACTCTTCACATAGTATGTCAGAAGCAGAGAGATTCTGAGCATGTGGAACTTCTATTGATTTTAGATAACTAAAGATTTAGGTGCCTAATTTTAGGTATTGAAGTTTGAAAACTTTTGCATCACATTTAAACTTAGTGGCTGTATCTACATTGGCACCATCTTGCGCAAAAGCGGCCTCTTTTGCGCAAAAACTTGCTGCCTGTCTACACTGGCCACGAGTTCTTGTGCAAAAACACTGAAGTTCTAATGTATGAAATCAGTGCTTCTTGCTCAAGAACTATGATGCTTCCACTCAGGAATAAGCCCTCTTGTACAACTATTCTTGCGCAAGAGGCCAGTATAGACAGGCAACGTGAATTTCTTGCGCAAGAAAGCCCTATGGTTAAAATGGCCATCAGAGCTTTCTTGCGCAAGAGAACATGTACACTGGCACGGATGGTCTTGTGCAAAAGCACATCTCTTGCGCAAAGGCATATGCCAGTGTAGACGCTCTCTTCTGGAAGAGTTTTTGCACAAGAACTCTTCCGCAAAAGAGTTCTTGCGCAAAATCATGCCAGTGTACACATAGCCAATGATTATTCCTAGTTGTCATAATGACTACCAATAAGACTAGGGAGCTCAGTTTGTATTAGTCAGCTACAACAATGCTCTTGTTAGCCATAAATTGCTTCCGTGGGGAGACCTAGGGTGCATATACACTGCAGCCGTAGCTTGAAATAAGCTACGCAATCTGAGCTATGCAAATTGCATAGCTTATTTCGAGTCAATACATTTCAAAATAACCCACTACTCTGAAACATCCCTTATTCCTCATGGAATAAGGGATGTCGGAATAGCAAGGCTGTTATATTTCAATATAATGGGATTGCTGTTAAGGTACAGTAGCTATTTTGGGATACCTCCTGGTATCATGAAATAGTGCTGCAGTATAGCCATAGCCATAATGTGCTCACTGTTTTATTTGCTATTCACCATTTTAATCCCCCCTTTTTCTAAGAGACTAAAAGAAGAACAACCATATCACACACAGATATTTCCATCCTGCAACTTACTCTGCAAAAGTGGAAACTTGTTCTGCCACAATGTCACTTACACAACTAGGGCAACCATTGGTTACAAATGGCATCATTGTAGTGGATTTGCAAAAGCATTTGTAATACAGAAAATTAAATAAATAATGACTTCTAGAAGCAAATGTATTCTGACAGGGTTTTTTCTCCAAAATTTTGTGGATAGACCAAAGCTTTCACAAACACTAGTGCATTACCTGGGGGAATGAATCTGATTTCTTCTGAATATTCAGTGCCATTGTATGTTCCTTTAACTCCCAATATTGCCCCCTTATGTATAGGTTTGCTAAATATACAAGTTTTCTCTGACACCTGAAAAATAACATGCATTTGTATTAAGCCTTTGTTTTTCTTTCCCAATTTAAGTGGTTCTTTTTATGGGAGAAGTCTAAGGATAAATCAGTTGAAACACGTAGGACGTCTCACAATGTGTAAAGTTAAGCATAGTTATAAGTCTTTCCAGTGGTAGCATCTTTTTTTGCTCAGTTCCAGCTGCATTAATTGCCTTTCATATTTCTTCAGGGAAGTCTAGGGGATCTACAAAGAGAGGTGCCATTGAATGCAAACAGTGACCTTCCTCTACTGCCCGCCAACCAGACTTTATGGAATTCCTTCAAGAAACAGTATAGACGTTCTTGCAGAGATCCAGTGATGGTAGAAACAAACTCTCTCCTCTTCTGGAAAGGTAACGGTAGAGCTGTATCCTGAGGAGTCCCTCCTAGAATGGTTCCTGGGAAAACGTTCTGACACTGAATATTTAACAGATGTACAGATCGACCCGTCAATTTGCGAAACTATCATATGCATTCTCAGAAGTGTTTCAAAACTTTGGTGTTTTCTCAAGAATTACACAGGGAGTCATTAAAGATGGTAGGCACATGATTCTCATCTCTATTATAAAATGTTTGCTGTCTATTGATTTGTGAAACAATATGCTTTAAAAAATAATGCATATAATTATTGAAACAATTTATATTCTGGAGCTTATCTTTACTGCCAGAAAGATTAACAATGTTGGCTTTGATTCACCACTGCACTACTGCAGTTTGACACCCCTCCCAATTACATCAGCAGAAACTGGAAACATATATGGCACTGAGGGCTTTCATTTTCAAATGAAAAACCCTCTAACCCCAAGAAAACAGTCCTATGATCCTCTAGGAGATCCATAGTCTTGAAAAATGGAAACCAGAGAACGAGGAAGCTGAAATGTTGAAAGTGCATTTTGGTAGATGGGGAAGACGGCTCTCATGTGAATGTGAAAGGGAAGCGGGCCTGACTCTCAGAGTTTTAAAGGTAAGGGTTTGTTTCTTCTTTTTTATTATTATTGTAAATGTAAGTTTCTTATCTTTATGCTGCATTCACAGTAAAAGCTATATTCCCTGTGGCCTACTCCCTTTTATGAGATCTGACCTCCTGCTGGGCAGAATCAATCTTACTGAAACTAGCTATTTTATTTGGCCCTCATTACCATCACACCTCATTTCCTCACAAGCTAGTGAGAGTTTCCATTTTGTAGATGGGGAACTGAGGCATGGAAAGACTTAGTTACTTGCCCAAGGTCACACAGGGAATTTGTGGAAGAACTGAGATGAGATTAGTGCTTTAGCCCCTGAAATGTAGGTTACTCACCTTGTGCCATAACTAGAGTTCTTCGAGATGGTGTCTCCGTGGATGCTCCACACTTGGTCTTGGTACCATCCCGGCACCTGGATGGGAGATTTTGCAGCAATCCCTGGTGAGCTACACATGTGCTGTACCAACCAGCGCATGCCATGCTATTGGGTACTGCTCATGCACAGCCCACACCCTCTGGTTTCTTCTCTACCCCAGAGGCTCCAGGTCTGAAGCAGGGGGGGAAGAGTGTGTTTGTGGAGCATCCATGGGGACACCATCTGGAAGAACTGCAGTTACTGCACGAAGTGAGTAACCTTCATTTTTTCTTTGAGAGGTCCCTGTGGACGCTCCATGCTTGGTGACTAACAAGCTATTTTGGCCCTTGGTGGTTGGCGCTTTGGAGTGTTTAGCACTGCTAAGCCCACTGCTGTGTCACCCACATAGGAAACTGCGTAGTGCTTGCCAAAAATAAGTTGTGATTCCCAAGTGGCTGCTTTGCAAATGTCCGTTAGTGGCATGTTGCGTAGCTACATTGTGGAAGAAGATACAGCCCTGGTAGAATGAGCTGTCAAGCGTAACAGTGACTGTAGGCCCTTGAGTGTGTACACAGTCTTTATACATTCTGTAATCCCGTGGTCACTAACCGGTCAATATCGATCGACTGGTCGATCGCGAGGCCTTGACCAGTCGATTGTGAGGCATTCGGGCCCTCCCACCCCCCATTTTCTCCCCACTCCCGAGAAGCCCCACTACCTACCTCCAGCGTAGTGCCAGCTTCCCGCGGGGTGGAAGGAAGTTCTGCTTGCAGCTTCACGCCACTTCCAGGGGTTCTGGAAGTGCGCTGGCTGCTCGCCTCCCACAGCTCTGTGGCATGCCAGGCATGCTGCAGGAGGGGGCGTTGGCCTCGGAGGAGGAGTGCGACGGCTTCCCTGAGCCACAGGAAAGGTGAGTCGAGTGCAGGGGTTTCCTTGCACTACGGGAGCAGGGGTCGGCCCCGGGGTTTGGCCCTGGGTCAGGTGCGCGCAGGGGTTAGGCTGCACCGCGGGAAGGGGAGTTGGCCCTAGGGCAGGCGCCCGCGGGGTTTGGCTGTGCAGCGGGAGGCATGCCCTGGCCTTGGAGGTGGCACGCGCTGGCTTCCCTCAGGGGGGTAGGGAGAGAATCCTGGGAGGAGGCGGATGCAGGGGACTCTCTGCCCCCACTGCCCCCCTCTCCCCACTCTCCACTCCCCTGTTCCCTCTCCCCACTCCCCAGCCTCAGAAATTTGTCCCCACTGGCACCCCATCCCCTCTCCCCTCCCAGCAACCTATCCCCTTTCCCCTGAGCCCAGCCGCAGAAACCTGTCCTCACTGGTACCCTGTCCCCTGCCCTCCTAGCACCCTCTCCCCACTCCCCTGTTCCCTCTCCTCACTCCCCAGCCTCAGAAACCTGTCCCTGCTGGCACTCTGTCCCCTGCCCTCCCAGCACCCTATTCCCTCTCCCCACTCCCCATCCCCCTGTTCCCTTTCCCCTCTCCCCGCTCCTCAGCCTCAGAAACCTGTCCCCACTGGCACCCTGTCCCCTGCCCTCCTGGCACCCTATCCCCTTTCCCCTGTCCCCTCTCCTGTCCCCAGCTGCAGAAATCTGTCCCCACTGGCATTCTGTCCCCTGCCAAAGCACCCACTAGCACCCTTCCCCAGTACTATATCCCCTGGTCCCACCAATACATTTGGGGCCACATTAGTGGAGCTTGCGGAGGGGGGGTTACCATAAAGTAACATAACCTTTATGGAAAAGTGTGAAAGGGAGCATGAGGCGAGGGGCTCAAAGGGCGGCCTGGTCAACAGTCGCAGCACTAGCCCGAGATCCCAGGTTGTATAATGTTGGGATGTGAAGGATGCAATTCTTTAAGAAATCTTTTGGTGATAGGGTAAGTAAACACGGAACGGCCATCACTTTTGTAATGGAAGGCTGTTGTGGCTGCTAGGTGTACTTCGAGCTAAAGGAGAGTGGTGATTATTTTAAGGTGAGTAAATAATCGAGGATAAAGGACAGGGGTGCTGAGGATGGGTCCTGCCCTTACAATGTATACCATCTGAGAGTCACTTCCATTTGTTAGTGTAGAAGGTGTGGATGGAGTCCTTATGGCTGTGGATGAGGTTTGCTTGGATCTGTTCCGGAAAGGCTAGTTCTCCCTGGGACAGCCACTGAGGAGCCATGCTGTTAGATGTAGCTTGTGTGGATCTGGGTAGGTTTGCCCTGTTTGCCCCAGAGTCATCAAATTGTGTTGGAGGGGAAGATTGATGAGTGTGCTCATTGACATTTTGAGAACAAAGGGATACCATATTTGTCTGGGCCAGGTGGGGTATTGTCTCCGCCTGTTGGCAGGATGATTGTGGAGCCGTCCGTCCTGATCTTCTAAACAACTCTGGTCAGAAGCGGTAGGGAGGGAAAGCATAGGCAAGATCCTGATCCCATTGGATGAGGAAGGCATCCCCCAGAGATCATGACCCCATGCCCACTTTTGAGCAGCGTTTGGTGTTGTGTGATGTTGCAAACAAATCTATTGATGGTCGGTCCCACCTGTGAAAAAAGGAGTGTGCTATCGTGATGTTGGGGAAAATGCCTGCTGAGAGCTTTGGCTGTCAAGTTGGAGATGCCTGATATGAGAGGTGGATATTGTGTCTGATAAAGAAGTTCCACAATTTTATGCCTTCCATGCAAAGGGAAGGAGATCTGGCTCCTCCTTGTCTGTTGATATAGAAAACACAGGCAATGTTGTCTGTGAGGACATGGACATGTTTGTTGGCAATAGAAGGCAGGAAATGCCTGCAAGCATTGTGTACGGTGCACAATTCTAGGAGATTTATGTATAAGGACATCTCTGGGATTGACCAGAGGCCTTGGGCAGTCTGATTTCAGAAATGAGCACCCCATCCAGTGAGAGAGGCATCAGTTGTAATCGTGCATGAGGGGGAAGGCTAGCGGAAGGGGATGCCCATGCAAAGGTTGTCTGATTCTGTCTACCAAAGGAGTGAGTGTGACATGGGGTGTTTCCGAGGTTTGTAAGCTCTGGAAAACCAAATCTGTAGGCAATGCATGTGAAGTCACGTATGCAGTACTACAAATGTTGTGGCAACTACGTGGCCAAGAAGCAGTAAGCAATCTCTGGCGGTGGTGTGAGCGGCAAGGTAAGTCATTGTGGCCAGAGTCTGAATTGTGGGGAATATTTCGTCAGGTAGATAGGCCCAAGCAGGCGTAGAATCTAGTTGTGCTCAAATGAACTCTATGTTTTGGAAAGGGTGAATGGAAGACTTTTCCCAGTTTATGTGGAGCCCTAGATTTTGAAAGCACTGAGTGATAGTTGCTGTCACACGTGCTGATTTCATCTGTGACAATACCTTGAGAAGGCAGTCATCAAGATAGGGGAAAATGATTATTCCCATAGGGTATGTCTACACTACCACCCTAGTTTGAACTAGGCTGGTAATGTAGGCAACCGGAGTTGCAAATGAAGCCCGGGATTTAAATTTCCCGGGCTTCATTTGCATATTGCCGGGCGCCGCCATTTTTATATGTCCGCTAGTGCGGACTCCATGCTCCGCGGCTACACGCGGCATGAACTAGGTAGTTCGGATTAGGCTTCCTATTCCGAACTACCGTTACTCCTCGTGGACTACCTAGTCCGTGCCGCGTGTAGCCGCGGGGCACGGAGTCCGCACTAGCGGACATTTAAAAATGGTGGCGCCCGGCAATATGCAAATGAAGCCTGGGAAATTCAATTCCCGGGATTCATTTGCAACTCCGGTTGCCTACATTACCATCCTAGTTCAAACTAGGGTGGTAGTGTAGACATACCCATAGAGTGAAAGTGAATGTGACTACGGCAAGTATGTGAAAGAATGAAAAGAATTAAAGAACTGGGGGCGTTTTTTGGTCTGGAAAAGAGAAGACTGAGAAGGGATATGATAAATTCAGATACTTAAAGGGTTGTTACAAGGAGAAAAAATGGTCTCCTTAACATCTGAGGATAGGAGAAGAAGCAATGGGCCTAAACAGTAGCAAGGAAGGTTTAGGTTGGACATTAGGAAAAACTTCCTAAACTGTCAGAGTGACTAAGCACTGGAATAAATTGCCTAGAAAGGTTGTAGAACCTCCATCCCTGGACATTTTAAGAGCAGGTTAAACATCCATCAGTAATGCTTTAGGTGGTGCTTAGTTCTGCCATGAGGGCAGAGGACTTGAACCTCTAGAAGATCCTCCCAGCCGTATAATTCTATGATTCTACGTGATAAATATATATATTTGTCAATAGATCAGGCGTATAAAAGGAAAAGTACAGTTAATTATTTCTGTTAACAAGTAAATAGAAAACTTACCTCTTTCTCTATATAATCCTGGCTTGTTTCCATATAACAGTTGTAGTCAATATCAGTGATGCTGCTGTCCCAGGTCAGCTGTAGCTTTGTGTGACTGAATGTCAAGTTGTCAATGGGTGAGGATGATGGCATCACTGAAAGTTTTATGAATTGATAACAGAGAGGATGCAGTATGATTTTTCCATGTTATTAGGTGCAGAGGCTATCACCTCTAATATCATTAGCTCACAGACATTTACCTTCCCCCTCCATCCCCCTTCTGTTCTGAAATTTGATTTGTCCTTTTCATATGTGTTCATTTTTTTTAATTGTATCCTTTGGTATATATGGTTGTGACAATTTTCTTCTACTATTTGATCTGAGGAAGTGGGTCTGGCCCACGAAAGCTCATCACCTAATAAACCATCTTGTTAGTCTTTAAAGTGCTACATAGTCCTGTTTTTTGATTCAGCTACACCAGACTAACACGGCTACATCTCTATCACTATTCTACATGACAATAGGCAGTGTAACTGCATGGGCAAATACCCCTACAGTGAGATGAATTAAACCCAGTCCTAGATTATCTCAGGGTATGTCTACACTACAGCGCTAATTCGAACTAACGCGTCTAGAACTAAAAACTAGTTCAAATTAGCATTTTGCTAATTCGAACTTGCAAGTCCACATTAAGTGGACCCTGAACCGGGCTTAAGGATGGCCGGAAGCAGTGCCGGCAGGGCATCAGAGGAGGACTTAGAGCGTGGAGATGCTGTCTCAGGCTAGCCAAGGGCTGTGCTTAAAGGGATCCGACCCCCACCCCGGACAGACAGTTCTCAGGGGTGCCCCGCTTGCAAAGCAGTCCTGGCTTGGAGTGCCCAGAGTGCCCACACTGGGCACATCACAGCACTCGGCCATCAGACCGGCTGCACTTCCCACAGGCTGCCATCTGGGGAGAAGGGGCAATTGGGGGGCTGCAGGAGAGCTTCCACACCCAGAAGCCCACAGAGCCAGCCCAGTCCTCCCCATCGGGGGCTCGTACCCCATTCCTCCCTCACCTCCTTCCACTTACCCTTGCCTAGCCCCTTTTCTTGATGTACACAATAAAGGACAATTGTGTTCAAAAATGGAATCTGTCTTTATTGAACAAAACTGGGGGAGACTGGGAAAAGGAGGTGGGAGAGGGGAAGAGAAAGGCTGGGAGAGGGGAGGGCAACTACAATGATCAGGGGTTGGGAACAGGTCCCATATGAAAAGAGGCTAAAGAGACTGGGACTTTTCAGCTTAGACAAGAGGAGACGGAGGGGGGACAGGATAGAGGTCTCTAAAAGCAGGAGTTGGGTGGAGAGGGTGCATACAGAAAAGTTCTTCATTAGTTCCCATAAAGAAGGACTAGAGGACACCAAAGGAAAGGAATGGGTAGCAGGCTTTAAACTAATAACAGAAAGTTCTTTTTCACAAAACAAAGAGTCAACCTGTGGAACTCCTTGCTGCAGGAGGCTGTGAAGGCTAGAACTAGAACAGAGTTTAAAGGGACATGAGATCAAGTCATGGAGGTTGGGTCCATGGAGTGCTATTAGCCAGGGGGTAGGAGTGGTGTCCCTGCCCAAGGTTTGTGGAAGGCTGGAGAGGGATGGCATGAGACAAATGGCTTGGTCACTGTCTTCGGTCCATCCCCTCCAAGGTATCTAGGGTTGGCCGCTGTCGGCAGACAGGCTACTGGGCTAGATGGACCTTTGGTCTGACCCAGGACGGCCATTGTAAGCTCAGGGCTCAGGGTTGGGGGTCTCAGTGGACCCCCTTGATTTTCATGCACACCTGCTCCTGGGTGGCCAGGCTGGCAGCTCTCCTGCCCTAGACGGCCACTTTCCTGTGCCTAGTGCGGAGATTGTGGACGAAGTCCATGATGTCTGCACTAGCCCAGGTGGGTGCCCGCCTCTGCGGTCCCGGGCAAGCTCCCGGGAGCCGCCAGCCTGGTCCCGGGAAGAGGGGGAGGGCTGGGGGGCATCGGGTGGCTGGCTTGATCTGTGCCAGGTGCAGGGTCTGCTGGCTGGGTGCTGGCAGGCTTGCACCTGGCACGGGCACCGTAGCCAGCCCGTGCCCCTTTAAGGGGTCCGGGGCCGGGAGGGAGGCAATAGAGTTTCCCTGGTGTTGGCCAGAGTGGCCACCAGGGAAACCTGGGGAGGGCTAGCCTCCCACTAGTTCGAATTAAGGGGCTACACACCCCTTAATTCGAACTAGCTAGTTCGAACTAGGCTTAATCCTCGTAAAATGAGGATTACCTAGTTTGAACTAAGCGCTCCGCTAGTTCGAATTAAGTTCGAACTAGCGGAGCGCTAGTGTAGCACCTATGAAAGTTAGTTCGAACTAACATCCGTTAGTTCGAACTAACTCTGTAGTGTAGACATACCTCCAGTTATAACGTATTATACTTACTCTTTGTATTCACAGAGTCATCACACCATATCGGAAAGAACAGGATGCTCCAAATCATGGAAAGAAATTGGAAAGTGGCCACCATCCTCTATTTTTCTTGGAAATAGGAATAAAACCTACAAGAGAAGAAACTGATGCCAAAGCAGACTTAGGTTTCTGTTAAGCTCAATTTCTTTGAAGGACAGAATCAGAGACTTTCTCATTAGTCCCTAGATTCAGCTAAATATGGTAAATCACACATATGTACCAGCAACAAGGTCCAGTGTTTAAGGCACTATGCTGGTTCTTGGGAGACTGGGGTGCAAGCTTCTGCTTTGTCACAGACTCACTGTGACTTTGGGCTGGCTTCTTAGGCCCACAGGGTCACAGCCATTGTGGTGCTCTGCAACTCGGTAGAATCCACAAACCCTGGGCTAGACAACTAGGCTCTCTGTACAGCGCATCAGAGAGCTAGCTCTGTAAGAAAGGGGCCTATGAAAGGCTGTATGACAGGAACTGAGCTGTCAATGCAAACCAATAGCAGATATGGATGAGACGGATGAGTCCTGATCCTCATCCCTTTCCAGGAGTTAGATTTCTAAATTGAGGCTGGAGGGAGACACCTACCTTTGCCTGGGCTATGCAGACACGTAACCTTCTCCTGGAGTCAGGAGCCAAACCTTTCTTGTGGGAGTGGCAGGAGTTCCCTGCTATTTCTGCACAAAACAGAGGCAGTGGTAGCTCTATAACCTATAGTCTTGGGGTTCAGACACTTAGGTGGGAAGCCTCAGTAGCAAGGACTATGCAAGGACTATCCTTCTTTTGTAAAACCTTCTGAGAGCTAGAGATTAAAGCCTTTATGTAAGAGTTATGGCAGGTCTTCCTTGCCAAGCCAGAGATCAGCATTCTTGGGTTCAATTTAGCAAGTCTGGTATTGACCCGTAAATCGAATGCCAAGGGCAGCTCCAACCAGTGACTGCATTCCTTGTAGTCGCGAGGAGTAAGGGAAGTCGACAGGAGCATTTGCTCCCATCAGCCTCCCTCTGTGTGGATGCTGCCAAGCTCAGCTTAAGTTAAGCCAACTGCAGCTATGTATTCTACGAAGCTGGAGGTGCTTACCTTCAGTTGACCTTCCGGGTCTAGAAGAGACCTGGCCTTAGGCATTATTATTCTTGATACCTTCTATTTTTTCCTATCCCTGTTTACTCATTTGCTGTCTACTTGAAACATTACTAGTCTTGTCTGTCTCTACTTATATGGCTCTAAATACATTTTCAGCAAGTCTCTGAATCTGTCAATTTCTTTGGAGAGGTGATCAGAACTGAACACAATGATGACATATTATTGGTTTATATAAATGCATTATAATATTTTCAGTATCATTTGCTTTCCCTTTACATGTATGACCTCATTTTGAACTCAGAAATGAGAAACTGACATAATCATTATTATTAGCCTTTCCAATGTGCATTATCTTGCATTGCTGCAATGAAATTCATCAGCCATTATGCTGCCTTGACAGTCCCATACTTGAGAGTTGGTTTCTGACCCTTCTCTCTTGTCTTGACTAACCTACAGCATTTAGTGCCCCTTACGAATGTGGTCACTTCACTGTCCATCATACACCTTAACCTTCCTGCCATTCATTCTTACTCTTGGATGTATACCCTCTCACCTTGCTGACTTATTACTCCTTAATTTATCAATTTGTTCAGCACCTTTTCTTTTAACAATTCAGCCACTTCCAGTACCTCTTCTTTTAACCTGTAAATAGTAAATGTCTCTTCACAATCCTTTTTTATAATGAATGACACAACGACATAATTTTGCTTCATTGTAATACAATTGTCCTCCTTAAACCCTCCCTTTATTACCTAATAGTTGAATGGATACACCAGTTCATTTACAGGTATTCTGCTTGTGACACATTTCAATTATTTCTTATTTTTTATTTTTTTAATCTATCAGCTATTTAAAATCCAAATTAGTCCACTTAATACTATCTTATTTTTCACCTGTAAGAATTTATGTTTCTACCAAAATCCATTTGGATGGATTTTCTGAAGGACATTTACGTGCACAAATAAAATCTTGTATTTTGCCATATTTTTGTTCTTATCTATCCGCTTCCTTTTTTTTTAAGGAACATTGCAAAACTTCCTTGTCTTTGTTAAATAAAAATCCTCCTTACTAGGTCTAGGTAACTTTGACATTAAGGAGTTTTTCAATAGCTTCCTTTTCTTTACTTTAATTTAAGAAACCCATTCTATGGTACTAAGTTTTTGGTATGGCTCCTTTACCCATGGATGGTAAAATTAATTATATGGTTATTCATTGCTATTTCTCATTGACTCCACTAATGTACCTCCAACATTATAAATCCCCCTTTTCAATTTTTTAGCACTTTCTCTTTCAAAATACTCTAGAGCCAAAACCTTTTATGCTTGGGCTTTTACCATATGTGATTGTTACATGCACAGGAAAAAATACATTTCCCCTAAATGTACCAATCAAGAACTTTACACACTTAAATCACTAGAATTCCTGAACAACTGTCCAAACATTGTCTATGTTTGTAAATCTTTGTGAAATCTCAACTCAGTTCAGCAGGTTCTCAGTTCTAATCACACTAAGTATTCACACATGGAAAATCCATGTATTGTTGCATTTAACTTTCTTGGACCACTTCGTAGGATGAGTGGGGAGGTGATCTCTCCTCAGGAGCTTCAAGTATCTCAGCTCCTCACCAGTCTCAGGATGTCTACTGAGTCAGGGACCATCCCCATAGAGGTCTCTTGCCTCCACCATTCTGCCCTGCCCCAATCTTCAGCTTTCTGATGGTTTTTGGCAGTACTTCTTTTGATGGGCTTCCCCACTGCCCACATACCCTCCTTAAAGGAACTTCAAAGTATAGCCTGGGAAGGAGTTTTGTAAAATTTGGATGGGTAAGGCTCGCCGATCTGATCAGGAAAAAAATCTAGGTTCATCCTCTATCCCAGGTCACAGTTCAGTGGAACCACAAGGTTCCCTCTCTTGAGGGTCTGCAGGTGACAGACAACAACCACAGTTTAACTCAAGGAATGAAATAGGAAACAGCTTTATTGCTAATGGAATAATGATTAGACTTACCACGGCAAAATCTACAGTTAGAACACAGATCACTTGAATTCCTTCCCAAGATGTCATTAACACAATCAACTCAAAAGTTATCTAAGTGTACTACTACTACTACTACTACTACTACTACTACTACTACTACTAATTACACACACAGGGACCCCAAGGCTGGATCGAGAAGGGTGGCTTCCCTTTCCCTGGAAGACCTGGGAGCAAGTGTTAGTAGGATTCCTAAAAGCAGACTTAAGCAAGATTAAAGAGAAAAGCAAGCAGTTGTAAAAGAGAAATAGATATAGATACTTAGTTCCTCTGACCTTATAAGATCTGCCGAGTGAGGACTGCTTCTCAGCTACACTGGTCCAGCAGCCCCAATCTGCCCAGATCCCTAGGTCTAAATACCCCTTTTGATGCCAAAGTGTCCGGATATACTGCCCCTTTGCCATAACTGGGCCTAACACCCCTAGATTACTGAAGGTACCATCTTTGATTGGAAGAAATCTTTGCGTATCTTATGAATATTTATTATAAGTGACACAGGAAACTGTACAGGAAGCTGCGGTCAACAAGCCTCCATCTGTTGTGATTGCCCAGTAAAGTTGAAATGTCCATTACTGCTAAGTTAGCAAATTTATATCAGAAATTCCGGGTAGGATTAGAAAAATACATTCTTGCACCAGCCAAAAAACTCTTGCTTCACCCCTTTATGGAAACATTTCACAAAGGGGGCATATAAATCACTACTGATGTCGATTGCCATCAGCCATCTTACAGAAACTGGATTCTGTAGGCCCCTTGTATTACCAGCATATTTAAATCTATATAAAGAAATATAGGATAAAACAATAAATTATTATTTAACTAAAACAAAGTCAATATAATTTTAGTAGGCCGAAATAAAGCAGATAATAGTTAGTAGGCTACAAAAGAATGGAAGTGAAAGTCAGGAAGACAGCTGCAGATGTGGTGTGATGTAACCTATGCATCTTCGTCATACACTCTCCCCCAGATAACTGTTTCACCCCAAATCCCTAATCCTTCCAACCGTTCCATCTACTTTGCATGTCACCCACACACAGCCCTAAAGCAAGGTCACACCAATTTAGGAGGGTCCCCGATCGGTAGCTACGGTGTCAATGCCACAGGGGACATCTCCAAGGCAGAGGGCAGGAGCAACATGACAGTAGGTAGAGGGGTAACTGAAGTACCAGTGCTTGATAGCTTCCTGGCCAAACCAGTCAGGATCACCTGTCAGAGGCTCCTAGATCTCCTGGTAGATCCCGATGTACTGGTTGGTGGCCACTGGGTTAAAACATGTCTCTTGGAACTGAGCAGGAGATCTGAGGTGTTTGTGATACCTTGATGTCTGGGGCTGTATGAATGCACCATGAAGAGCTGGCTGGAATAGACACATTTTAATGAAGGATCCAGAAAAACAATAAGAACCCCAATGTCCAGGTGGCCCATCAGAATTGCCAGGCCCCAGGGCAAGATATGAGGGTTGGCTCTGTGTTTCCAGAAGGGGCAGGGCCACTGGCAGAAGAGACAGGGCTGCTGTCACAGGCACCCTGGCCTGTAATCCATTAATACATTCCATTTTGAAACCACTGAGGTGTCTTGTCTCCACTACTTGTATTGGGAAGCTGTTACAGAACATGGCCAATTATCACCTCACCACATTGCAGGTATGTCTAGACTACATTGTTTTTTCGAAAAAAACTTCACCTGCAATTGTGTTCTTTCAAAATTAAATCGGAAGAATTCAGAGGGGTTGTCCAACATTGGTAAACCTCAAATTACAAGGAAGAATGCCTTATTTGAAAGAGCTCTTTTGGAAAAATGCATGTGTGGATACAGAACAGGGATATTTTTCGAAAGAAGAGACAATCGAAAAAAGCACAGGTGCCCTGGTGGTCATTCTGTGAATAGCAATCCAGGTTTTCTTTCAAGAGCGTTCATGCAGTCTGGACTCTCTATATCGAAAAAGCAGATTACTTTTTTTATCTAGTTTTGAGATGTGAATGCTCTCTTTTGAAAGAAGCTTGCAGTCTACACATACTCTGCTTGTGTAGCATACATCTTTTCTATACCCTTCAATGAAATATACAAACAATTCATGCTTTAATACAATATTCCTAGGACTGATTCACTCTATGGAATGATACGAAACTTGCCACCCACACACACATATAAGAGGCAACATACAAACATTTTCAATGAAATTATATTTTAAAAGAAGAAAGAGAACATTTCTCCTGGATACACAAAGTAGCTGTCAGACAAAATAAAGCAACCCAACTGATGAGGGAAAATATTACTAATGTCTCTAACCCTTATATTTGTGTAGATTATTTTCAAAATGTGAAGCAGAAACAGGTGAGGCAATGTCTTCCAGTCTGTGGACAGCCTGAGGCAACAGAGCTGGTGAACTACCTTTATTTTAACTCTTTCACAGCTGATTGACGTATGCAGCAAAAGAGGGATGATTAGTTTAGAATATCTGTGCATAATTGACTCTGTGCGCTATGTCATGTTAGCAGCAATCATGAGAGTATCCTGGCTTATGAGTAGACCTAAGAAAAATACTTCTCTTAAGTAAAAACTTCAGAAAGTCTTAGCAACGTATAACATATTTTTGATTTTTTTTGTTTTCAACTAATCTGAAAAAAGCAATAGGCAAAACAGTATATGTTCATATTGTTCAAAGCATAGCTGGAATTCTTACAACATAGTCATCCTGTAACAGTGTAAACAGCACTTGTGCAATTTCAGGATTCTTGGAAACTTACACTGCACTTTTGAAAGAAATGTTTTTGAACAGACCTTTTGAAGCAATGCAAGTTTTTCCATCCAAACAACGCAGACTCAGCTAAGTGAACAGCAGCATTCACATCTCTCTTCAAAGACTAAGTTTTACTGTGAAACAGAATTAATATATTGGGTCTGACGCTCCAACCCTCATGCTTTACGAAATGCATTTATGGACACAAATATGCATAACTCAAAGTTTAATGTCAGTACTGGGCAAATTAATTGAAAGTATAGTAAAAAATAAAATTGTCAGACACATGGTTGAACATAATTTATTGGGGGAAAGTCAACGTGGTTTCTATAAATCGAAATCATGCCTTACTAATCTACTAGAGTTCTTTGAAGGGGTCTATAAACATGTGGACAGGGGGGATCTAGTGGATATAGTATGCTTAGATTTCCAGAAAGCCTTGGACAAAGTTCTTCACCAAAGATTGTTAAGTAAAGTAAGTTGTCATGGGATAAGAGGGAAGGTCATTTCATGGATTGATAACTGGTTAAAAGACAGGAAACAAAGGATAGGAATAAATAGTAAGTTTTCTGAGTAGAGACCGGAAACTAGTGGGGTCCTCCAAGGGTCTCTGCTGGGACCCATCCTATTCAACTTATTTATGAATGATCTAGAGCAGAGTTTCCCAATTTAATTTGACAACCGAACCTTTTTCAGCTTGAAAGAATTTCAAGGAACCTCTAGGGTTGTCAAGATACAATTTGTTGAGTAAAAAAAAAAAAAAAAGACCTGCTTTTAAACAGCGGAGGGAGAGGGGGAGAATGATGAGTTATCATGGGACCCTTACTTTTGTTTCAAATAGAATGTTAAGAATAATCAAAAAAGGGATAGAGAATAAGGCAGAGAATATTTTACATAAAACCATGGTACGCCCACATCTTGAATACTGTGTACAGATGTGGTCACCTCATCTCAAAAAAGATAGACTGGCATTGGAAAACTTACAGAAAAGGGCAACAAAAATGTTTAAGGATTTGGAATGAGTCCCATATGAAGTGAGATTAAAATGACTTGGACTTTTCATCTTAGAAAAGAAAAGCCTAACGGGGGATATGATAGAGGTCTATAAAGTCATGATTGGTGTGGAAAAAGTGAATAAGAAAAAGTTATTTACTTATTCCCACAATATAAGAACTAGGGGGTCACCAAATGAAATTAATAGGTAGCAGGTTTAAAACAAACAAAAGGAAGTTTGTTCTTCACTCAGTGCACAGTCAACCTTCGGAACTCCTTGCCAGAGGACGTGGTGAAGATTAGGACTTTAAGGCTGTGTCTAGACTACATGCCTCTGTCGGCAAAGGCATGTAGATTAGACAGATCGGCAGAGGGAAATGAAGCCGCGATTTAAATAATCGCGGCTTCATTTAAATTTAAATGAGTGTATAGAGTTAGTAGAGATAAGGCTGAGATAGAGATGAGTGGAATTTGTCCTTGGGTCCATCAGTGTCTAGTGGGTCTTCCTGAAAAGATACTGTCTGTCAGGGAAGTAGGTGAGTTATTTCCTTGATCATGTCTCTTGTTGGTTGTCTTGTTCATGTATCCCGGTGCTGTCATGTATTGTCAGCATCCTGCGATGTGCTCTGTGTAAATGTCTCTGTACCATATGATGGTGTTGGATACCATGAGCTGCCTCATAAGTCAGCCAAGGCACCGACCAATGTCACATGCTCTTTGCACCAGCTTCTTGTGAGGAATCCCATTTACCCACAGCTCCCACCATCAGGGTGTGGAACTGCATTTTGCAGTCCTGGGTTCTCAGAGTGTTCTTCAGCATTGTGTATTTCTCCACCTTCTTAAATTGGGTCATGAAGAAGGCTGGGGATCTCCCTAGCTCAATGGTTCTCAAATCTTATTGGATCATGACCCCCGTCTGACAAAAAAAAAGTACTACTTGATCCCATGAAGCAGGGGAGACTCAAGACTGAGCCTGATTAGGCAAAGCTGAAGCCCAGGACATCTCTGGGTAGGGGGTATGTAACCTTAGCCCTGGGTGTTGGAGCATGGGCTTCAGACTTGTTGGGGCCAGGACTGACACTAGTTTCGGTGACCCCATTTAAATAGGCTTACAACCCACTTCGGAGATCAAACTCACAGTTTGAGAACTCTACCTTAATTATTGGGCTTAGCTAAGAGATCAAGCAATGATGTGAAACTTGAAAAAAAGTTATGCAAGATGAAATTAAGTCAAATGACCACATCTATAAAAACCCAACACAAGCATGTAGGGACAAAATTAGTAAGGCCAAGGCACACAATGAGATTAAACTAGCTAGAAGATAAGGAATAACAAGAAAGCATGGCATTTTACTGCCCTGCAACTTTCTTGGTTAGAAGTGAAAAAACACCCCCTTCCGCCACAGGGTTACAAGTGGCCATAATCTTGCTCTAAAGCATTGCCTTGGCAGCACTGCAATGTTGTAAGTGTGGACATAACCTAAGGATAGGGTCGGTGCATTTCTTAATGATGGAAGAAAGACAAAAACAGAAAATGTAACAATGGCAAAAGTATTAAACACCTTTTTTGTTTCAATTTTCTAGAGAGGTTGTGGAATCTCTATCACTGGAGATATTTAGGAGCTGGTTGGATAGACATCTATTAGGAATGATCTAGATGATGGTTGCTCCTGCCATGAGGGCAAGGGACTGGACTTGATGACCATTCAAGGTCCCTTCCAGTTATAGTATTCTAATATTCTATGATTTTACGAAGACCTAGGAGAGTTTGGCTGCCAGACTCTTTAAAAAGCCTCTACTTAGCGTATATGATCTGTGATTTTTCAACAGTTAATAACTTGGTCAAACTTGGGCTCATACTCATAAAGATGGATAAATCAAACATTCCTTTCACCTCTAGAGAATTTCCACCAGTTCCAAAGCAGGGAAGTCCTAGAGGTTCTCAATTAAAAGGTTGTAAGAGGGTTTTTTTTAATATGGGCAAAATAACATATTTTCCATAGAGTTGTTTTAATAAATTTCTGAATTATTTTTTCTGACACATGCCAAGAATATTCATGCATGAAGACATGTAGCATGGAAAACCATCTGTCCAAATTTGCCAAAATGTATACGAAATTGAAAACAGGGTCAGAGAAGTGTTAAGTAATATTTGTAGGCAAGAGAAAGGGAGTGAGTGTAGAATATGTACAACATTGCCTTGGGATTTGTAGGTGTTCAGCTTGGGGATTCCAATTGCTTCATTTTGCTTTTGGTAAGTTATGCAACTTCTTCAACAGTAGTTATTACTTCAATTTCATATTTTGTTAGTGGTGGATCCATCCATTCCTTGTATTGAAACAGGAAGAAAAATCTCCATTAGTTTCATGCATGAGAGTGATTAGAGATTTACCACTTGAGGCCCCCGCTTATTCAATTAATTGTTAAGGGTATTCAATAATTTTTTCTTCACTTTAATTTTTCTTTTGAACCCCACCTCTTGCAAGGAAAACAACAGTGGGTACATCCCTGTTACAATGCCTATTAACCCAAAGATATAAAAGAGATAAAGAATGGAACATTTGATTCTTAAAAGTTTTTTCTCAGAGAAAATTCCAGCTAACAAGAATGGGAGCTCCTCAGTCCTTACTCAAGCATACTTAGACTAACAAAGAAGCAACTCAGTAGTGTTAGCAAAAGAGTGATTTTTATGCTTTGGTCCTGCTCCCTTGACACTGGCGAGGCTCAAACATTTTAACGGCACAAAATGCTGCGCAATATCAAACAATCTTAATGTTTATAAATGGAAATGCAAACCTTGACCTTTTGTGACAGACTTTCCAGTCTGATAGATCCTTACAATAAGCACATTTTACATATGAAAAATGTACCTTTGTATTTTTATCAGATCCCTGAAGTTCGTAAAATTTATTGTTTGGTTGTGGAACAGGAGGAAACAATTTTTTCAAACTGCAGCACCTTTGCAAACAAGAAGAAATAGTGAGAAAAAAAAAGATGGGTATAGAACATGGACAAAAATTTTGTGTTCTCTTACATGTTTGAGACATTTCTTATTTTCCTTTTTCAAGGTAGAAAGAATCAGTGGAGTAGAATCAATTATTTTTTTAGAATTTAGATAACTACTGTTGCCGTGTCACTGGTTTGAAAAAATAAAGTCACTTCTACCATTGAAACAGGAACTTGATTAGAATAAGAAAACCATTAGGTCTGATTTTTTATTGCCATGAAATTTAGGAAATCAATCATACCATTGCAAGGTAAATGTAAAATGCTGCTAAATAGGAACGACTGCAATTTACATAATTTTACATTAGTGTAAATAACCACACAAGGCACAGGGAAATGGAGAATTAGGCCCCTTATTAAAGCTCTTCTGCTCCACTTGTAGACCTTCCACCCATAACTTGCACCAGTGCCATTCCACTGACCAGGCTTCTTGCTACAGTATTAAAGAAACAGTAGAGGTTCGACCTCTCTTGTCTGGCATCCTTGGGACCTGACCAGTCTCAGAAGAGGGAATTTTCTGGAAAACGGGAGGTCTACTGGCAAAAGCCGCTCAACCTGCTGCCCTTCCCCTCAACCAGCTCCTTCATTCCGGCTGGGCTGTCTGCTGGCTAGTCCCAATCCCATCTCTGTTGCTGCCCGGCTGGGCAGCTTCAGCCCCACTGCTGACTGTGTGTTGCCTGATTGGGACACCACAGCCCCGGCCCCTCTATTATCAGCCGGCTTCCCCTTCCAGGCTGCTGTGGCCACAGGCTGGGTGCAGGCATCCTCAGATATACTGGTGCTGCCCGGCTGCTGCAGCCCCACCACCTCTCAGGCTGACGTGGCCTGGCCAGACTTCCCGTCTTGGGCTGCTGTGATCCGGGCTGTGCTGCTGGGCAGCAGACAGTTCTGATCGTGCTGCGCCCAGGCTGCTGCAGCACCACTGGAAGCACATTTGCCCTCCTGCCCCAGGTCTATCTCATCCAGGAACATCCATGGTTATGGTGGACCACGGATGTTGCCACATGAGAGAATCCCAGATTTGGAAGATTCAACCTGTACAAATAATATTTGACAGGAGTTAATAGATAGGTACATGTAGTTAAAGACATGTTATTGATTTCACTACTCCAGGGGTTTACTTATATAATTTAGATTGCAGGCATTTTGGATCAGAAAACGTTAGAAAGGACAATCTTTGTATGCAACTGCTCCAAAAACTGTGTTAAAAGAACATTGCAAAGTCAAGCACGCCAAGATTCGGAAATGCCAGAATTAAAGGTGCCTGGACAAATTTAGTTCTGTCCTCTTGTGTTCCAAGCAATGTTTATTCACATAATCTGATATTATTTTGCAGAACTTCAGCTTCATTCAATTAACAGGATACATCTGCTTAGGATTGTGCAGTGAAATGAGTCTACAGTCTGTAGGTTCCCTGGATCATTTGTTGCAGAATTTGGAAAGTATGCAGGAAATGAGGCAGGGCTCACAGGAAGAGAAATGGTGGTCTCCTGATTGAGGCAATTGAATGATGCCCTGGAGAATTCTACCCCTGCCTCTGCCAGAGTTCCTAGGAATTTCTGTGCTCACTGAAATCAAACTCTCCACAAGTGGTCATTAACTGTGTGTTCCACTTTTTGAGTGCCTGGATTGAAATACTTGGTCTGATCTTCAGAAATGTTGAAGTGCTCACAACTGCAACTGAAGTCAAAGGAAGCTACACTTTGAACTCCAAAAGTTCTATATAATTCTGAATACTCTGCAAAATATTAGGTCCAGCAGTCTCAGATTAGGCATCCAAAATTAGTGGCGAGCGTTGACCTTAATCTCTCTGTGCCAGGATTTTCTTGGTAGCTGTGTAGAGCAGGGAGGGTAGCTGAGGGAGAGGAGTACTGAAGTCAGGGTGTCCCCTTGCCCCTGTACCCTATTTATGCAAAGGGGAGAGGGAGTCACAGAAGTCAGCAGAGCTGCTCCAAGATGAAGCATATGACTCCAAAGAGTGCAGAACAGGGGAAGGGGAAAGACAACAGAGCAGGAAAAATTTCCCTTAAAGAGACGGTGAGTCTTCTCTCAGAAACTTAGCCAGGCATACACACTCTCTATGTCACTGCCATGTTGTCTGGGTACATCAAGACTCCATTCCTCTTTCGACAAAGGGATGTAAATTAGACACTTTGAAATTGAAAATGAAGTCGGGATTTGAATTTCCCACACTTCATTTGCATAATCTTTCGAAAATAGGAGCCTTTTTCGGAAGATCCTGTAAACCTGAAAGATCCTGTAAAATGAGGTTTACAGGATCTTTCAAAAAAGGCTTCTATTTTCGAAAGAACCATGTCTAGACTGCGGTTTCACTTTCAAAAAAGAGCTTTTTCGAAAGAGTGCCATGACGCAATTATGCAAATAAAGTGTGGGAAATTCAAATCCTGGATTCATTTGCAATTTCCAAGTGTGTAATTTACATCCCTCTGTGGAAAGAGGGATGTAGTCTAGACATAGTCTAGAAGTGCTGCACGCATAATCACTGACACATTGTGCCACACGCTCTTCCATCTCTGTGCCACACACACTCAATCTGAATCACAAAATCTAGCTTTGACAATCAGCATCTCTCTTTCACTCTCTCTCTCACACACAAACTCTCTGTCTCTCTTTCTGTCTATATGTCTTTATCTCTCTTTCTCTCTCTTTCTGTAGCTTCAGACCCATCCTTTCCATGGGAGGCCCAGAACTTGTTTGCAACCATGGATCAAAATTCATGAAGTGGCTCTCATTATTGACCACTCCTGCATTAATGTGATTTAACAGATTTTTGTGTGTGTAATTGCCTAGATTTTTTTTAAAAAAAGCCAGTTAAAAAAATGAAATTCCATCACATGGCATCATATTGATACCTTCATGGTCGTCATCAAGGTTGGAACCTTTAAACCTCCACCACATACACCTGCCATTTCAGTTAATGGGTAACTGATATCGGTAGTCGATAGTCCCCAGGGAGCAATAGTAGAGGAAGATGGGACACTTTGCCAGTGGGGTTCACAGAGTTTGCTGAAAGCAAGGAACTGGTGAGACTCAGGGTATGTCTACACTAGCCACTCTAGTTCGAACTAGGGTGGCTAATGTAGTCATTCGAACTTGCAAATGAAGCCCGGGATTTAAATATCCCGGACTTTATTTGCATGTTCCCGGGCGCCACCATTTTTAAATGCCCAGTAGTTCAAACTCCCTGCCCACGGCTACACGCGGCACGGGCTAGGTAGTTCCAACTAAAGCCCCTAATTCGGATTACCTTTATCTCAGCCTAGGAGCAGCCATTATAGGGAATGAATCCTAACCTTGATCTGGAACATGCTCCAGTCATTTTGGGCATGTCTACGCTGCAGGGCAAAATTCGAATTAAGATATGCAACTTCAATTACATCAATTGTGTAGCTAAAGTCGAAATAACTTAATTTGGGTTTTGGCGCTGTCTACACAGCAGGAAGTCGAAGGAAGAACACTCTTTCTTCAACTTCCCTAACTCCTCCTGAAATGAGGGATAGAGGAGTCGGAGTAAGAAGTCCTCCAGCTCGACGTTATTTTGAAATAATGGCTTGCTGTGTAGAGGCGCATTTTGGTATTTTGAAATAACTTCAGTTATTTTGAAATAATGCTGCAGTGTATACATGCATTATCCTATGGGGATAATTCATGTGCAATTGGGTCAGTATAAGGAGCTCTGAGAGTCTCAAGCATCTTTAGAGATTTCAGCTAAGCTCTGGCAAGAACCAACTCCTCAATTATGTAAAGGCTTATAACTTAGTCAGAATTTTTCAATTTTCACAGAAACAGCAAAAGAAGCATTCCTGGCACAAAAGATACTGACAAGCCAAAGCATGGCCATATCAGCATTAGAACTATCCAAGAAAGTGTCACTGGATTTTTTTTTTTTTTACAATAAGCAAATCAGGATATATTTCCTTTCCTTATTCTCTGAAATGGCTAACCTGTTTTGGCTGACATTAAAAAGAAAGAAAATAAGTTAAATAATTGACCCTAATTGACCCTAATGCAGACTCCCAGAATGGAAAACTTCTAAACAAATGGTTTGGCAACATTATAAACAACTGAAAACAGTGTACTTCGAATGGGAAATGGTAAGCAACCTTAATTAAAAAACCGAGGTACCAGTTCTCCCCAAATATAATACAATTACTATATCAATATCACCCTGCAAACAAATCAGACAAAATTTAAACATGTAAAGTTGTGTTGCATGGTGGGATATATACACGTTTCACAAAAACTTTTACCTTTTGCATAGAAAAAATATGATCACTGCCATTAGGATTGTTCCAAATGCTATGAGAAGTAATACAATTGTATACATAAGAACTTCATCCTCTGGGTTACCTTAAAGAAAGATGGTTACAAAGATTATACATGTTTAGCACAGTAAAGATGAACACAGGTGACAAAGTCAAATTGCTGCTTAGAGTACGTCTAGACTACAGAGGTTTTCCGGGATACTGGAGGCATTCTGAAAAAGCTCTGCCATGTCCAAGGAACACATCTGCTTTCCTTTGCCTCCGGGGGCGAGTACCTTATCCACTCCATCACTGGAGGAACCCCCAACTACCTACATTCTGCCCCTCCTTATCCTTCCTTTCTTCCAAGGGTGCCTGGTCCATCCATCACCAAGATGCTTTTGGAAAAAATTTTCAGAAAAACAGATATGTTTTTTCGATATCCCTGTAAACCTCATTTTACAAGAAAGAAGGGATGTTCCAAAAGAGATTTTTTTTTCTGCCATTTGGTCCCGTGTAGACAGGAAAAATGTCAGAAAAGACACTTTCAGAAGAAAAACAGAAAAAGATATATAAATTGAGGTTCGCAATTTGCGTATCTTCTTCTGACTTCTCTTTGTAGTGTAGTCAGAGCCTCTGATGACTCATAGCAATCAATGGCAGCATGAAAACCCTTCTTGTGAACTCTGAACTTCCTTGCTGAGTAAAGGACTGAGGAGCAGATAGAATTTATAAATCCAACAACAGAAGCATAGATCATTCCAGGCCATGGAGCTCGGCAGTTTATGAGGACTCCGTCAGTAGACAAAAGGAGAAAAGTAAATAAAGGAAATGCTCAACATCCTTACCAAACTCAATGGTCTCACTCCATTCCCCCCATTTTTCGCTTATGAGACAAGCATCTCCCTTGGCTCTGATTTTCAAGGAGTATTTTTTTTTCACATTGTAATTCTGAAATGTGAAATGTGTTCCTCGTGCCTAAAAACAATGCTGCTATTATTATTATTATTATTACTATTATTTACATTTATTAACATAGTGCCTAAGAACCAGGCAAAAATGCCACCCCACTGTGATAGACATTATATAGCACAGAATAATTAGACTAACTACGCTTTTTCATTGTACATGTAGATGTTGATAACATGAAAGATTTAATTTATTGATCCAAGTTTACAATGGGTACATCTACACAACAGCGTTGTTTTGGAATAACTATTTCAAATGACGTTATTTCAAAATAATAAAGTGCACGTCTACACTGCAAGCCATTATTTCGACATAATGTCGAGCTGGAGGACTTCTTACTCCGACTCATGGTAACCCTCATTTCACGAGGAGTAAGGGAAGTTGAAGGAAAAGTGATCTTCCTTCGACTCTCTGCTGTATAGACAGTGCCAAAAGCTGAGTTAAGCTATTTCGACTTCAGCAATGCAATTAACATAGCTGAAGTTGTGTAGCTTAATACGACTTTTGCCGTGCAGTGTAGATGTGCCCAAAGCATATATTTATGCATGTTTATGTATGCAGAATATGGTTGTGACACATTGTACCTCAAAATGGAATTCTGAAACCCCCATATTCATCATGCATATATGGTTGTGATATGTATGCGAAGCAAGGGAGGTAAGATATCTCGTGAAAGGGCATGACTGGCAGAAACCCACTGTTCTTTCCAAACTTGTATAACATTACTGTGTATGAAGTTATGAGAGTTTGCTGTATGGTTGCTACTAGGGCTTATCAAGCAATTACTAATTAATTAAAAATTAATCCCAGTCATGCTCTTAACAGAATATCTGTTGTGCCACTGCCTGCTAGAAATTATAACAGAACTCTATTGTCCAATTCTTTTCATTTCAGATCATCTTAAACTTTGTCAGGGGAAGTTCAAGCTGCATGACTGATACCGTCAGGTATCCTGAACTGTCCCTACAAATTTTTATGGAAGAATTTGAGCAAAATCTATGCAAGGACCTATTACACTGCTCCTGGTAGGACTTTTTGAAAATCTTTGCAAAACCACAATAAGCCCATATGTTAGTATGGAAAGAGAATTGTTACCATAGGAAGCTCAGTTTTGTTTTCCTCAGGATTGGCCTGCAAAAGAAAGAAAAATCTTTATTATATTATTTTGGGTTTGTTATGCTGTAATAATGTTTTTCTTTTCTTTTCCTTTTGTAGAGGGGAGGCTTTATGCGCTGCCTATGAGTAGAAAGGAAGCCAAGATCAACGACATGAACCTTCTCCAACCTTGGAGGGTATGAGAGGTCCTGCTAATATCTCCAGAATTGGGGCCCAAATGTGTAGCGGTGAAGCTCCAGCAACAGTGTGAGCAGATGGACTCTTCCTGGCAAAAAAGGAAAGAAATCCTCCCGCTAATGGGTCCTTTGTTGTGGTGTTCTCCAACTGACTAGGGAGAACACAGTTGTTTCAACATCACTTAGGGTGTGTCTGAACTACACCCCTCTGTCGGCAGAAAGATGTAGATTAGGCACATTGAAAGTGCAAATGAAACTGGGATTTAAATATCCCACACTTGATTTGAATAATGGCGGCTGACGTTTTTTTTTTAAATGGGGCTTTATGAAAAAAAACTGGCAGTTTAGACAGGGATCTTTTGAAAATAAAACCCTTTTTCAAAAGATACTGTACTCCTAAAAAAATGAGGTTTACAGGATCTTTCGAAAAAGGGTTTTATTTTCGAAAGATCCCCATCTAAACTGAAGTTTTTTTGTTTTTTTAAAAAAAGCCCCGTTTTGAAAAAAAGCAATGGCCGCCATCATGCAAATGAAGCACAGGAAATTCAAATCCCAGCTTCATTTGCAATATTGACGTGCGTAATCTACATCCCTCTACCGACTGGAGGGTGTAGTTTTGACGTACCCATAGTGATTACCCTGGGCCAGATAGTCCAAGAGAATACTAGACTCTGGTCACAAAGAATGTATGAAATAGTCCGAGTTGAAGTGAAAGCAATGCTGAAAATGGAGATGATTATAGAATCCAGAAGTAAATGGAGCAGTTCTATAGTTCTTGTTCCCAAACAAGACAGTTTGGTTTGATTCTGCATCAACATCAGGAAGGTCAGTGCCATCACAAAATTTAATGCCTACCCAATGCCAAACTGCACAAGTTATTAGAATGGCTGGAACCAGAGAAGCACCTGAGCACTACTGACCTGACAAAAAGTTACTGGCAGATTCCATTATTCCCTTTCTCACAAGAGAAAATGGCTTTGCCCACCCCTTTTGGGCTCTTCATATAAAACACCAGGCCTTTTGACAACCACCTAACTGTTGCGACCTTCCAATAGCTGACGAATAATAACCTAAATATCACCATTGATGTTCTGCACCATACATCATCAATATCATTAACTATCCCCATCTGGAAAGATCATTTACCACATTTAAAGGAGGCGTTAGAAGCACAACGTGGACTTTTCTATAATTACATGAAGATCAATGCTCTAAAGTTTGATTTAGCAGGTCTAGTAAGAACCTGCTAACTCAAAAATGGATGGCAATCCCCATAACCTCAGTATTCTATGGGGTTGTGAAGAGTAAGGGAAGACCAGGGGAGAGTTTGTCCTGTTGACCTCCTGCAGTGGTATGGAGGAGGCTAACTAACTCCTCTGGGTCTGTTCCAAACTAATGTGACTCACTAGAAAGGTTTGTTCAGCCTGGATAGGGAGGAGATTAATAGAGAAAAACCTACCAAAGGAAGGGGCAGTGAATAAGAAAGAATGGTTACTTACCTCATAACTGATTCTTCGAGATGTGTTGCTCATGTCCATTCCAATTAGGTGTGTACGTGCAGTGTGCATGCGCCGTTGGAAGTTTTTCCCTCAGCAGTACCCTTACGGCCAGCAGGGGAGCCCCCTGGAGTGGCACTGGTATATCAGCCCATATATACCTCTGCTGGCCCCCTCACCCACTGAGTTCCTTCATACCGGAATACTCTGGAGAAAGGGCGGTGGGTGGGGATTTGGAATGGACATGAGCAACACATCATGAAGAATCACAGTTACAAGGTAAGTAACCGTTCTTTCTTCTTCAAGTGATTGCTCATGTGCATTCCAATTGGGTGATTCCAAAGCAAAACCTATGGAGGAGAGCCGGATGTTGAAGCTACAGAGGAGTGGAGGACTGCCCTGCCTAGGGCAGCGTCTTCGCTGGCTTGATGTGTTAGCACATAGTGATTGGCAAAGGCATGGACAGAGGACCATGTAGCAGCTCTTCAGATGTCCAAGATGGGAACCTGTGCCATGAACGCGGTGGAGGCTGCCACGGCTCTTGTGGAGTGCACTCTAAGGAGCGGAGCTGGTACCCCCGCCAGGGCATAGCACTCCTTGAAGCAAGCAGTTATTTAGGAGGAGATCTGCTGGGAGGATGTGGGTTGGCCCCTCACCCATCCTGCGATGGACACAAAGAGTTGTGGTGACTTCCTGAATGTTTTTGTCCTATCTAAATAAGAGGCTAATGCCCTATACACGTCCAAAGTGTGTAAAGCCTGTTCTTTCCCAGACACATGTGGTTTGGGGTAAAAGACCAGTAGGAAAATATCTTGGGAGGTCTGGAAAGAAGACACAACCTTGGGCAGAAAAGCTGGGTGGGGGCGAGCCTAACCTTGTCTTTGAAAAACACCATGTAGGGAGGATTCAAGGTAAGTGCCCTGAGTTCGGATACTCACCTGGCAGATGTGAGTGCCACCAGGAGAGACACCTTATAAGATAGGTATATGAGGGAACACGTTGCTAATGGTTCAAATGGGGGTCCCGTAAGTTTGGAAAAACACAGGTTTAGGTCCACTGGAGGATGGACTGGCAGACATGTGGGTAGAGCCTGCCCAACCCTTTCAGAAACCCGTTGACCATCGAATTTAGCAAACGGGGTTTTCCTCCCTTCCCCTAGGTGGAAGGCCAAGATGGCTACCAAATGAACCTTGATGGAGGAGGAAGAGAGGTCTTGGAGCCTGAGATCCAACAGGTAATCCAGGATCAGGGAGATTGTAGCCCGCCTTGGGTGCACCCCCTTCTGGGAAGCCCAGATGCAGAACTGCTTCCACTTAGCAAACTAAGTGGTCCTAGTGGAGATCTTCCTGCTACCCAGCAGGACTTCTTGAACCCATTCTGAGCACTGAAGCGCCTCAGCCATCAACCACGGAGCTTCCACACTGTCAAGTGCAGCGAGTGCAGGTCCGGGTGGCAAAGCCTGCCTGAGTCCTGAGATATCAGGTGCGGGAGCGGTGAGGGTATGTCTACACTAGCCCCCTAGTTTGAACTAGGGAGACTAATGTAGACATTTGAAGTTGCAAATGAAGCCCGGGATTTAAATATCCCAGGCTTCATTTGCATCTTCCCGGGCAACGCCATTTTTAAATCCCCCTTAGTCTGAACTCCGTGCCCGCAGCTACACACGGCACGGAGTAGGTAGTTCGAATTAGGATCTCTAATATTAGGATATTTAATTCCCGGGCTTCATTTGCAACTTCGAATGCCTACATTAGCCTCCCTAGTTCGAACTAGGGAGCTAGTGTAGACATACCCTGAGAGGGTCATGGGTCTCTCGCATGGCAGGTTGAGGAGGGTTGAAAACCACTGTTGCCTGGGCGATGCCAGGGTGATTAGAATCAGGAACGCCCTAAATTTCCGCACTCTGAAGAGGACCCTGTGGATTAGCGGGAATGGCGGGAAGGCATACAGCAGGGCCTGCAGCCAAGGAAGGAGGAGAACATCTACCAGAGAACCCTACCCCTGTCCCATGAGGGAGCAGAACCGAGGGCACTTCTTGTTCTGCCCTATGGCGAATAGATCTAGATTGGGAGACCCCCATGCACGGAAGATAGATTGAGCTACATCCCACCTCAAGGACCTTTCGTGTCCTGCAAAGGATCTGCTCAGCCTGTCCTCCAGGATGTTTTGGGAACTCAGGAGGTACGACGCCATCGGGTAGATATCCGCCCCGATGCAGAGGCCCCACAAGCGAATCGCTTCCAAGCACAGGTGAGGAGAACGAGCCCTGCCCTGCTTGTTTATATATGCCACTGCTGTAGTGTTGTCTTACAAGATGAGGACAGACTTGCCCCTGAGGTGGGAAAAGAAAACCACACAAGCCAGACAGACTGCCCAGAGCTCCCTGATGTTGATATGCAGGGAGATCTTATCCACAGACCACATACCTTGCATGTGTAGCTCTCCTAAATGGGCTCCCCAGCTGGTGTCCGATGCATCCGTGACAAGGCGAGTGGACGGCACTGGTCTGGAGAATGGGACACCCGCGCAGACCTCTGCTTGATGGGTCCACCAGTCCAACACAAGGAAAATGGGGGCAGGAACCGTCACCACTCTGTCGCAACAGTGGGCGGCCAGATTGTGGACTCACGATAGCCACATCTGTAGTGGGCGCATGCACAGTCTGGCATGCTACACTACATAAGTACAGGCGGTTATGAGGCCCAGGACGCACATGCAGGTCTGGGAAGTGGTAACTGGAAAATTCTGGAGAGCCCTGACTGCTGCCTCTATTGTGAGAAACTGGGTGCTGGGTAGAGAGGCTCTTGCTGACATAGAGTCCAGGGTAGCGCCCACAAACTCTATTATTGGGGTGGGAGTTAGAGTTGATTTGTCCAGGTTTAGCAAGAGGCCTAAGTCGTCGAACAGTGTGTGGACTATGGTGATGTGGGCTCCCACCTGAGTCTCTGAGCCCCCCCAGAGGAGCCAGTCGTCTAGATAGGGGAACACCTGGATGCCCCTTTTCCTGAGCGTGGTGGCCACAACCACTATGCATTTGGTGAAGATCTGAAGGGCCATGGAAATATCAAAGAGGAGGGTTGTGAATTAGTAGTGGTCCGGGGCCACAGTAAATCGGAGGAACCTGCGGTAGTGGGGGGGGGGGGCGATTGAAATGTGGGAGGAAGCATCTTTTAAGCTGAGGGCAGTGTACCAGTCTTCGGAGGCTAACAAGGGAATTATGGATGCCCTGAATTTTGCCATTTTGAATTTTGCTTTGGAGATGAAGGAGTTGAGGGCTCTGAGGTCCAGGATGGGACGGAGTCCCCCTTTGGCCTTTGGGACCAGAAAGTAATGGGAATAGAAAACCCTCTCCCCTGAAACTTGGGGGAAGACGCTCTACTGTCCCTATCGTAAGGAGATATTGGACCTCCTCTTGAAGCAGAGACTCATTATAGGGGTCCCTGAAAACAGATGGGGTAGGAGGTTGGGAAGGAGGGGGCAAGTGGAAAGGGATTACATAACCCCTTTCCACTATCTCCAGCACCCATCGGTCCGAAATAACAGACCACCAGGCTTGGATGAAGTGGGATAAACGGTGCTGGAAGAGTAGTGGGGAGACTGGTAAGGTGCCCTCAAAGGTCCAGTCAAAAACCCTGACGTGGGCCGGAGGGTTTGTTAGGGGGCCCCTGTTGTGGTCTGGGACTGGGTGAGGACAAGGCCTGTTGTTCCTGCCATTACCACTCCTGCTTCTATGGCAGGAGATGTTGGGGCATGGACCCTGAGGAGGTGCTCTAGGAACATTCCTAATGGTGAAGGTGCACTTCTGGGTAGCAGGAGCGTGCATGCGCAATGATTTTAAGACGGCTCAGGTATCTTTGAGTCCATGGAGCCTTTGGTCGGTTTGCTCTGAGAAGAGCGAGCGACCCTCAAAAGGAAGGTCTTGTATAGTATTCTGTAGCTCTGGGGGGACCCTAAAGCCCTGGAGCCAGGAACTGCGGCATAAGACCACTCCGGGGGCCATTACCCTGGCAGCGGCGTCTGCCACGTCGAGAGCCTTCTGGAGAGCTGCCCTGGAAATCGCTTTCCCCTCCTCATGGAGAGCTTTGAACTCTGCACTGGAGTCCCTTGGGGACAGCTCTGTGAACTTGTCCATCCAGGCCCAGGTGCTAAAAGGATACCGTGACAAGAGGACCTGTTGATTGGCAATGCAGTACTGGATACCATCAAACGCGTAGACCTTTCTGCCTAACAGATCAGTCTTCTTGGCTTCCCTGTTCTTAGGAGTGGTGGTGGGCTGACCTTGCCTCTCCCTCTGGTGCACCTCTTGTACCACAGGGAGCCTGGGGGAGGGTGGGAAAAAAGATGCTCACTGCCCTATTGGGGAACAAAGTACTTCCTTTAGGCCTGCTTATCAGTTGGGGGGGATGGATGCAGGGGTGTGCCACAAAGTTTTGGAAATCTTGGCCACGGTCTTACTGATCAGAAGAGCCACTCTGGAGGGGGCGTCCGCATGGAAGATATCTACTGTGGGGTCTGAGTCATTGGACACCTTAGCCGTCTGAACTCCCAAACTTTGGGCTAGACAGTGGAGGAGGTCCTGGTGAGCCCTGGCATCCATAGAGGCCATGGATGGTCTGGGGTCTCCTAAAGCCTTGTCAGGGGAAGAGGATGATGACCCCTTCTGGGCTTCTCCTACAGTGGCCCCCAAATGTACAGGATCTTGCGAGGTGCCAGCAGATGAGAACAGGGGAGCTGCGCTCTCCGAAGGAGCAGGTGATGGCTGGCCAGGGGTCAACAACTGGACAGAAGTTAGAGATCTGACCATGGGGGTCACCACAGGAAGGGCATGTGGTCCAGAGGAGACAGAGGCTGACCTGGATGGAATGTCTCCCTGGGCCTGGTGGTAAGCCCAGGGTGTCCAGAAAGGCCATTGGTCTGGAGGCTGTGGAGGCCACGACTGTTGGAGCACCGGCACTGGGACTGGCTGTGCCCACTGCTGCTGGTATGGACAAGGTGGACTACAGTGTTGGGAGCAGTGCCATGAATGAGAGCAGTGCTGTGAGTGGGACCAGGAGCCCCTAGAAGACCAGGGGGACTCTGCCTTGGAGTCGGACGAGTACTCTGAGGTGGACCAAGGAGGAGCCAATGTGGACGCCGGTGGAGCAGTCCCTTGCCTGGCCATAGATTCCGGCTTTCCGCAGTGCCGAGGCAGCGGCATGGCAATATAGGCATCCAGTGCGGAGGTAGGTGCCGAGGCGGTCTGTCCCAGTGGCGGTGCCAGTCTATAATACTGCATCTTGGGGTGGCACTGTGGGTGGAACCGCATCACTGGCTGGTGCCGCACGGGTGCCGGCATTGCTGGGAGGGGTGGGCAGTAGTCTCTAACCTCTGGTGCCATGGCCTCAGATGGCATGGCTCCGGCCTCCTTCCAGACCATCCCATGCGTCCTGGAAGAGGGTGGAGTAGGGGGAGACGAGGGATTGATTCCTAATTGCCATCTCCTTACCCTGAGGCTATGTCTACGCTGCACTGCTCTTTCAGAAAAAGCTTTTTCCTCTTCTTTTTTCAGAAGAGGCTTTTCCAACATTTAGCCCATCTACACTGCACCAATTGTCAGGGAAAATAACCCTTTTTCAGAACATCCCTTCTTCCTCGAAAAAGAACATCTGCTTTTCCAAAAAAATTCAGAAGAGCAGATGTGTTCCTCTGGTATCCTGGAAAAACCCTGGGCTGTGTCTACACTGGCATGAATTTCCGGAAATGCTTAAAACAGAATAGTTTTCGTTATAAGTATTTCCAGAAAAAGAGCATCTACACTGGCAGACTGCTTTTCTGGAAAAGCCCTTTTTCCGGAAAAGCGTCCGTGGCCGGTAGACGCGCTTTTCCGGAAAAGAGCCCCGATCATCATTTCCGAGATCGGGGCTTTTTTCCGGAAAAAACTACTGGGCTGTCTACACTGGCCCTTTTCCGGAACAGTGTTCCGGAATAAGGACTTATGCCCGAGTGGGAGCAGAATAGTTTTTCCGGAATAGCGGCTGATTTTGTACAGTAGAGCATCGTTGCTTTTCCGGAAATTCAAGGGCCAATGTAGACAGCTCGCAGCTTATTCCAGAAAAGTGGCTGATTTTCCAGAATAAGTGGCCCAGTGTAGACACAGCCTAGCAGTGTAGCTATACCCTGACAGTTCCAATCTCTTTTCATCCAGTTTCATTCCCCCTCCTATTCTCTTTCTTTCCCCCACCTGTTTCCCTCCCTGATTCTGAAACCAACTCTCCTTGCAAATCCCAGACGCCCCTCGCCTGGCTCCTTGTTCCAATCTACATCCCCCCCAGGCCTTCCCTATATTGCCTTATATTCGGTTCTGCATTTGAATCAGATGACTTCCTCCTCCCTGCTGGCAGGGCACTATCAGGGGTATACTGAGAGCATAGAAAAGTCCAGCTCTTAGTTCCAGTATTCAATCCCACCCTGCCTGCAGATACTGAGAGCAGCCATAACCTCATAGCCCTGGCCTGGATCATGCTCACCACCTCTGTGGGAACAACACACATACATAGTCTACTCAAAATTAGGAGCTATGAGAGGGTCAAATATGCTCTGTGAGGCTCTACTGATACAAACTAATTTTTTTTCAAAGATTTCTCATCTGGTTATATTTGTGCAGAGTTTCCCTTGGATGATAAAAGGCAAATCCCTGACAAAAAGGACACCTCTTGCCACATTCAGGATCCTGGGCCAAGTAACAGAAGCCTCACATTTCCAAAGAAAATGTTATTAGATTTTTTTAATGATAGAAAAACTGGTTAGAGGTTTTAACCAAAAAGAGCGTCTTAGACTGGGAATGCTGGGCAGCCTGAATAATAGCTGGTCCTATACTATCAGCCTTGTCTGTAATAATGTATGGGTTGTCTTTGCACTGCACAATGACAAATTCTGAGGTGGGGATGAGTTAAATTAGTGAATCTGTAATCTAGAGACATGCACTCTTAGGAATAAAAGCTACAAGACGTTGTCTTCACATCCAAGGATAATAAATGGCATAATAAGCTGGGGAGTCACCTGTTCCAGTGGATAGCAAATTGTAATGTCTAGTTATGCTAATAGCTCTGTGGATGAATGCTGTTGGGTTGGAGTTCAGAAAAGTAATCCCTCCGTAAGGGTTAGCAATGATGTAAGAGCATGTGCAATGCTGGTGACAAACAAAAGAGTGGACACAGGCATTTTCAGGTCCTGAAAGAGACTCATGGGGGCAAGATTAGCAAATGAACCATGCTACATGCAGGAATGGCTGGATCTAAAAAGGTTACATGTCCGATGAGGAAGGAGAGGAGACAGTAGTATAAAAGCGGGTTGTGATGTGTATCAGTTATAGGTTGATAAATAGAACATATGTATTTGTGGTGACAGTCATTGAAAAAATTACACTTACGTCAGTTTTCTTATTTCGAATGTCAATTTCATACTGAAAACAATGGTCTATATCTCCTTCTTCATGGCTTAGCTGGGGCCGTTTCCATTGCATGATACACCTTGACTCGTCTTCGGAACAGTTTACAGTGATATTGACTGGAGGAGTTAACTTTTCTAGAAGAAAATCATCAGTATTACATTTGATAAAGAAGCAGGTTTTGATAAAGAATCAGCTTCCATTTGGAATTCAACCTTTGCATCTGTAACAGTTAGAAACAGCTTGAAAAAAGAAAAGAAAAAAAGCTTGTGTTCTGGAGTATAGCTCTGAAACTAATACAGGCTCTTCTCCCAGTGAAAAATGGTTCATGCCATGAGAATTAAACAGAATGACATTTTTTCCTTACCAATTTCATAGAGTTTGATGGACTCATCATAAAACTGAATCTCCGATTCATTGCTGTCCCCCTTCACCAGGAAGTAAACTGGATCATTAATTATTGTCACATGTTGAAAACTGCATGCGATATATCTCCCAAGGGCATCTTTTATGTAATATGGACAATTTACTACACGTTCTTCCCTGCGTATACCAAAATGTTTCAGTTAAACATAAAAAAATGGCATTTGTAAAATCTGAATGGAAAACTTCCTTGAGTCAATGAAAATTTTTTACCTTGCATACTGTAATGAAAGAAAATATTGGGTATCATCTGGAGCTTTCCTGCCAGCATCCCAAGTGCAATTCATGAAGGAAATATTGTAAATCACACAGGAGAAATTTTCAACACGTGTTCCATTCTTGCCTGGAAACCAAGAAAAGTTACATGTGCATTTTTGCAACATGAAAAAAAAAAGTGAGTTATGGGTGCAAGCAGGTACAAGTCTTCATACAGTAGGTCAGATGCAGAGAAATTCTGATCATCTGCAATTTCAATTAATATTAGATAACTAAAAATTTAGGTGCCTAATTTTAGGCATTGAAGTTTGAAAACTTTTGCATCACATTTAAACATAGTGATTATTCTTAGTTTTCATAATGACTACCAATAAGATTAGGAGCTAAGTTTGTATTAGTCAGCCACAATGAGGCTCTTTTAAGCCAGAAATTGCATCAGTGGGGAGACCTAGGGTGCGTCTACGCTGCAGCCGTAGCTCGAAACAAGCGACTTAATTTCAGCTACGCAAATCACACAGCTTATTTGGAGTCAATACATTTCAAAATAACCTGCTATTCCGAAACATCTCTTATTCCTCGTGGAATAAGGGATGTCGGAATAGCAAGGCTGTTATATTTCAATATAATGGATTTGCTATTAAGACGTGGGATAGCTATTTTGGGATACCTCTTGGTTTCCCAAAATAATGCTGCAATGTAATTGGAACCATAAAGTGCTTGCTGTTTTATTTTGCTATGCACCATTTTAATCCCCACTTTTTCTAAGAGACTATTAGAAATAAAACAACTATATCACACACAGATGTTTCTATCTTGCAACTTACTCTGTAAGGCTGTGTCCAGACTCAGGGTTTTTTTCGGGAAAAGTAGCCTTTTTCCGAAAAAACTTCACCTGCGTCTAGACTGCAGCCGCGTTCTTTCGAAATTAAATCGAAAGAACGCGGCTTTTCTTTTGACGGCGGTAAACCTCATTTCACGAGGAAGAACGCCTTCTTTCGAAAGTGCTTCTTTCGAAAGAAGGCGTTCTTGAATGTAAATAGGGCTTCTTCGAAAGAGAGCATCCAGACTCACTGGGTGCTTTCTTTTGAAAAAGCGGCTTGCTCTTTTGAAAGTTCCGCATGCAGTCTAGACGCTCTCTTTCGAAAGAGGCTCTTTCGAAAGTATCTTTCGAAAGAGCCTCTTTCGAAAGAGGCTTGCAGTTTAGACATAGCCTAAAAGTGGAAACTTACTCTGCCACAGTGCCACAGTTAGGGCAACCATTGGTTACAAATGGCATCATTGCAGTGGATTTGCAAAAGCATTTTAATACAGGAAATGAAATAAACAATGACTTCTAGAAGCCAATATTCTGACAGGGTTTTTTCTCCAAAATTTTGTGGATAGACCAAAGCTTTCACAAACACTAGTGCATTACCTGGGGGAATGAATCTGATTTCTTCTGAATATTCAGTGCCATTGTATGTTCCTTTAACTCCCAATATTGCCCCCTTATGTATAGCGATAGCCTCACTTGTGCTAAATATGCAAGTTTTCTCTGACACCTGAAAAATAACATGCATTTGTATTAAGCCTTTGTTTTTCCTTCCCAATTTTAAGTGATTCAAATTATGGGAGACATCCAAGCATAAGTCAATTGAAACACGTAGGACTTCTCACAATGTGTAAAGTTAAGCAGAGATATAAGTCTTTTCAGAGGTGGCATCTTTGTTTGCTCAGTTCCAGCTGCATTAATTGCCTTTCATATTTCTGCAGGAAAATCTAGGGCATATACTAAGAGAGGTACCATTGAACGCTACCAGTGTCCTTCCTCCACTGCTCTCCATCCAGACTCTATGGAGTTCCTTCAAAAAAGACTATAGAAGCTTTTGCAGGGATCCAGTATGGTAGCAACAGGCTCTCCTCTCTTCTTGAAAGGTAACGGTAGAGCTGTATCCTGAGGAGTCTGTCCTTGGATGATTCCTGGGAAACGTTCTGAGCCTCAATATGTAACGGATGTGCAGATGGCCCCAAGAATTTGCTAAACTATGATATGCATTATCAGAAGTGTTCCAAAAGTTTTTTGTTTTCCCAAGAATTACATAGGGACTTATTAAAGGTGCTAGGCATATGATTTGTATCTCTATTGTAAAATGTTTGCTGTCTACAGATTTGTGCAAGAATATACTTTAAAATTAATATATATAATTATTGAAACAATTTATATTCTGGAGCTTATCTTTACTGCCAGAAAGATTAGCGGTGTTGTCTTTGATTCATCACTTCAACACTGCAATTTGACACCCCACTGAGTTATATTGCAGAAACTGGAAACACAGATGGCACTCAGGGCTATCATTTTCAAATGAAAAAATCTCTAACCCCAAGAAAACAGTGTGATGATCCTCTATGAGATCCATAGCCTTGAAAAATGAAACCAGAGAATGAGGAAGCTGAAATGTTGAAAGTGTATCTTGGTAGATGGGGAAGGCAGCTCTCATATGAATGGAAAAGGGAAGCAGGCCTGACTCACAGAGTTTTAAAGGTAAGGGTTCGTTTCTTCTTTTTTATTATTGTAAATATATGTCTCTTGTGTTTATGCTGCATTCACAGTGAAAGCTATATTCCCTGTGGCCTACTCCCCTTTATGAGATCTGACCTCCTGCTGGGCAGAATCAATCTTACTGGAACTAGCTATCTTATATGGCCCTCATTACCATCACACCTCATTTCCTCACAAGCTAGTGAATGTTCCCATTTTGTAGATGAGAAACTGAGGCATAGAATGACTTAGTTACTTGCCCAAAGTCACACAGCGAATCTGTGGCAGAGTAGAGATGAAGTTAATTCCTTAGTCCATGGACCTTCCTCCTTTTCAGAAAGCTCTGACTGAAAGCACATTCACAGTGATAGAGTTGTTAAAACTGTGATGGGGTACCTCTAAAATTACTATTTAAATCTGATATGTTCTTATATAGCCACTTTACCTTAAGTCCCAAAGCTTCTCTGTGGGCACCTGAAAGATCCCAGCTCTGAAGCAATGCAGGAAAGATCAGAGAAGCTTCATTAGCTTCTATCCATTCCTGACTAAACAAAATGTGGCAATTTGTGTAGATTGCAGCCATCAGAGGCTCTTCAGGAAAGGGCATTGTAAAAGCAAGGGCCTTCTGCTTGGACACCCCTTCTGTGCAATGGATACTCAGAGATATTAGAAAAAAAAACTGCCCCCCAGTAAAAAGTTTGGCCAGGCCACTCTTGCTATAGTGGGCTGCAGTAATCCTTGGGAGAAACCAGCTGCACCCTTCCTGTATACCATTGCCTTTAGAAAAGGGAAGATGTGAAAAGGGGAAATTAGCCTCAGACTCTCCCACCCATCACCTTGGCATGAGAACTGCGGTGCTTACCTGGTCACATGAAACCTGCACAGTTTCGGCCCAGCCCCTGTGACACAGACCCCCACTTGGTGACCATTGGGCCAAATATGGTAATATGGAAGCACGGGAAAGCGATGTGCAGACTTGGGGATAAATACCCATCGCACAGTTCGCTCGAGGAGGTCTTCGCAACACACGCACCACCATGCATGCACCTTCCCGTATACTTCAAAGTGCTTCCAGCCTGATCAGCGAACCAGCCACCTCCCCCGACTCTTGGGCGTAACCAAGGCCTTCGCAACTGAACCGATATCTTTGAAATGTTCCCTGTGTTGTGTACGTTGGTATGTACGATTTGATTTTCCTTGTTGTATAGCTTAGTGTTATAGTTGTTTGGTAGTACATAGAGTTTGTAGTTATCACTATTATTAATTAGTGTAGCTTGATATCTTTAGAGCAGAGACTATTCCCCTTGCTGTTCCCATCCTTATATTTCTGATATGTTCAACTAGAAATCGTAGAATAAATATAATAAATATTGTAAATTCATTACTGACATGGTCAATTAAAAAACTTAGAATAAATACTGTAAATTCATCACTGTGATAAATAAATATATTTTATTCACTAAAACAGTCCACCTGGTTCTGTCCTTCCCCCCTTGGGTATGCATCATCGGACCTGTGGTTCTCACGACAAGAGAGAATCTGTGTGTGTCTGTGGATGTGTCCAAATTACCAGTTGCTTCTATGTGAGGGCAAATCCCAACAGGAACCAGAAAGGAGAAAATGTTGCCAATGTATGTTTCCAGAGTTTGTCCTTCTCTGAGTGACTTATTGCTGCACAGGGAATAGACAAACTGGGGAAATAGTCTGAGGTAAATAGGAGGAAATTCAAATTTGATGTAGAAAGGAACATTAAGTAGCACTCATGAAATGGGAAATGACTGTCTGGAAAGGGGTACTGAAGAAAGGAATCTAGGATCATAGTGGACTACAAGCTCAATGAGTCAACAAAATGACATGTTGCAACCTTCCCTCCAATCAGTCTGAGATTTATTAGCATGAGAGTTGTAAGTGAGAAATGAGAAGTAATTCTTTCACTCTACTCTGCACTAATTAGCCCTCAGCTGGAGTATTGTGTCCAGCTCTGGGTGCCACATTTCAGGAAAGATGTGGACAGATAGGAAAAAGTTCAGAGAAGAGTAAGAAAAATGATTAAAGGTCTAGAAAACTTGACCTATGAGGAAAGAATGAAAGAAGTGGGTTGTTTAGTCTGGAAAAGAGAAGACTGAGAAGGGGTATGATTACAGTTTCAGATACCTAAAAGGCTGCTACAAGGAGGACAGAAAAAATATTCTTCTTCACCTTTGACTGCAGGATAAGAAACAATGGGCTTAAATTGCAGCAAGGTACATTTAGGTGAGACATTAGGTAAACCTTCCTTTTAAAGCGGTGAAGAACTTGAGAAAACTGCTGAGGGAGACTGTGGAATCTCCTTCCTTGGAGATTTTTAAGAGCAGGTTAGACAAACACCTATCAGTGATGCTTCAGGTGGTGCTTAGTTCTGCCATGAGTTCAGGAGAGTTGGCCCTCTCACGAATCTTTCCAGTTGTATGATTTTATGATTTGAAGTGATAAATATATATTTTTGTTACTAGAGCAAGAATATAAAAGGAAAAGTACAGTTAGTTATTTCTGTTAATAAGAAAATAGAAAACTTACCTCTTCCTCTCTGTAATCCTGACTTGTTTTTATATAACAGCTGTAGTCAATACCAGTGAGGCTGCTGTCCCAAGTCAGCACTTGGTTTGTGTGACTGAATGTCAAGTTGGCAATGGGTGAGGATGATGGCATCACTAAAAGTTTTATGAGTTAATATCAGAAAGGATGCAATATAATTTTTCCATTTTTCAGGTGCAGAGGCTAGTACTTAGCAAGCCTATCACAACAATAGGCAGTGTAACTGCATGGGCAAATACCCCTACAGTGAGATGAATTAAACCCAGTCCTAGATTATCTCAATTATAAAGTATTATACTTACACTCTGTATATACAAAGTCAGCACACCATATCGGAAAGAACAGGACGCACCAAATCATAGAAACAAATCGGAAAGTGGCCACCATCCTTTATTTTTCTTGGAAATAGGAATAAAACCTACAAGAGAAGAAACTGATGCCAAAGCAGACTTAGGTTTCTGTTAAGCTCAATTTCTCTGAAGGACAGAATCAGAGACTTTCTTCTTAGTCCCCAGATTCAGCTACATATGGTAAATCACACATATGCCCTGCAACAAGGTCCACTATTTAAGGCACTATGCTGGTTCTTGGGAGACTGGAGTGCAAGCTTCTGCTTTGTCACAGACTCACTGTGACTTTGGGCTGGCTTCGTAGGCCCAAAGGGTCACAGCCATTGTGGTGCCCTGCCACTCGGTAGAATCCACAAACCCTGGACTAGACAACTAGGCTCTCTGTACAGCGCATGAGAGAGCTAGCTGTGTAAGAAAGGGGCCTATGAAAGCCTGTATGACAGGAACTGAGCTGTCAAAGCAAGCCAATAGCAGATGTGGAAGAAAGGGATGAGTCCTGATCCTCACCCCTTTCCAGGAATTAGATGCCTAAATTGAGGCTTGAGGAAAGCACCTACCTTTGCCTGGGCTGTGCAGCCATGTAACCTTCTCCTGGACTCAGGAACCAAACCTTTCTTGTGGGAGTGGCAGGAGTTCCCTGCTATTTCTGCACAAAAAAGAGGCCGTGGTAGCTCTATAACCTATAGTCTTGGGGTTCAGACACTCAGGTGGGAAGCCTCAGTTCAGTTCTTCCCTCTGCCAGCTGTGGAGAAGGGGTTTGACATGGGGTTTCCCATCTCTCATGGGAATCACTGGATCCCTAATCCCTGGACTGTATAGCCCAGGGGTGTCCAAACTTTTTTCAAAGAGGGCCAGATTTGATGAAGTGAACATGCGTGAGGGCCGACCATTTTGCCTGACATTCTTTGAACCATTAAAATTAAATGCAAATTAACTATTTTATGCAAAGTTTATTGCAAACGGCATACTTTTCATTTCGTCACATGGATGACAAATCTAAACAGGTGTTAAATCACTCTGCCTTTCATATCTGAAGGCCAGATGAAAAAAAAATCCAGGAAGCTGAAATATATGTCAGGAACATTGTAAAGTACATTACATATTATTGGTAATAAAGGTTGTCTGTCAACTTTTAAGTTCAAAAAATATGAACAGGAACATAACACCAAGTATACATGTTGTGTCCAAATATATTTATAACTGATTTAGACCAACTGACATTAACTGAGATTTTACAACGTATTCATCTCAATACATATGGATTTGTTGGGGGCCATAAAAGATAGATATTGCCAAATTACCCGTGGGGCCGTATTAAACCGGAACAAGGGCCGCAATTGGCCTGCAGGCCGGACTTTGGACATGCCTGGTATAGCCTGTCACAAACTCTCTCACTAAGGCTATGTCTAGACTGCAGGCTTCTTTCGAAAGAGGCTCTTTCGAAAGCATCTTTCGAAAGAGCCTCTTTTGAAAGAGAGCGTCTAGACTGCACGGAGAAATTTCGAAAAAGCGGCTTGCTTTTTCGAAAGAAAGCATCCAGTGAGTCTGGATGCTCTCTTTTGAAGAAGCCCTATTTACATTGAAGAACGCCTTCTTTCGAAAGAGGAACTTTCGAAAGAAGGCGTTCTTCCTCGTGAAATGAGGTTTACCGCCATCGAAAGAAAAGCCGCGTTCTTTCAAATTAATTTTGAAAGAACGCGGCTTGAGTCTGGACGCAGGGGAAGTTTTTTCAAAAAAAGGCTACTTTTTTTGAAAAAAACCCTGAGTCTGGACACAGCCTAAGTGTGTCATGTTATTGGATTCTAAGGGTCACTGTTGCACCCATGGGGGTGGGGGGTAGGAGGTGTTTGCCCCAAAAGTCTGTACAAAGGGGGCCATGTGAAGTGTCATCTGAAAGTTTCTGTTCCACTGACTCTGTATATGCTATTAATGTACTTGTATAATGTCTATCAATGGAGTTATAAACATGTACTCTTTATACATGCTGGAAAATTCTCTGTCTGAGGCTGAGCAGTGGGCAAGGAATGCTGAGCCAATGGCTATGCTAATTAACAAGGGGACAATACGGCTCTAGGTGCCAATACACACCTCAGGAATGTGACTGCAGACCAGCCAGAATAATGGTTGCTGACTTGGGACACAAGGATAGGTCAATGGACCATGTGACCTGCAGTAACCTGCTCGGGCTAGGAAGAAGCCAGAGGAGGTATATAAGTGCTATGTGGCACCCTCCATCTTGATCTTCAGTTTGGCTCCTGATCCCAGATGCAGCATTGCAGGGAACCATGAGCCGGAAAGAACTGTGGACCCATCCTAACATAGGATGTACACCAAAGACTTTAAAGCCAGAAGTTATAACATCTCTGCTACGGTCCTGTATTGAGACTTGGTGATTCAATGCATGTAATGTATTATCCTTTAACAACCTTACTCTCATGCTTTTCTTTCTTTTAGTAATAAACTTTTAGATTTTAGATTCTAAATGATTGGCTCAGTGTGCTCTTGTGGGTAAGATCCAGAGTGTAAATTGATCGGGACCTGTGTCTGGTTTCTTGGGACCGAAAGAACCCGTTCGGAGTAAGTGAGATTGGGTTCTTTAACCCCTCACCTGTGTGCTAGGCCTGTGGCTGATTGGGGCACAGGAAGAGCTGGTGTATCAGATGGGATTTGCTCATGAGGCTTCTGGCTGGCCAGACTGGCAGCTGAAGTGCTCGGTGCGACTGGTTTGTGGCCTATTTGGGAAGGGCCTCCAGTCAGGGACAGTAAGGAGCCCCGAGTTTGAGCAATTCTCCCTGAGCGGACGCCCGCAGCTGTGCCCAGACCCGGCCCGGTCCATCACAAAGTCAATTTCATTTTTTAATTATGTGATGCAAACTGGAACAGCTGCAACAGGGAAGATTGAGAAAGGCCCAGTAAAGACTATCCCACAGTTTAATGGTTGTGGCATGCAACTGAAGGGGAAAGCCCAAGTTGAAAGCAGTTCTTCTCTTGGGGAAAGTCTACACTGCACAGCTATTTTGGGATACCGGCAGTTATTTCGCCATCCCGGGAAACCTTCTTGCATGGGGGATAGGGGTGGCTCGAAATAGTGCATTATTTTGAAATTTGGTGCTGTACAGATGTGCCTAATTTCAAAAAATGAGATACACAATTTGCATAGCACAAATTGCATAACTTATTTCAAGTTTAGGGTGCTGTGTAGACACACCATTGGGGAAGAACTGAACTAGGGTCTGGCACAAGTCAGAAAAGTTTTCTAACCAGTGGGTCATAAAGAAGGCCACTTCCTCTCCCAGGTTTTCCATACAGCTGAAGGCATGTCTCTGGGACTGGGCCCTGCAGGTAAGCTAGGTGAGCACTGCCTAGTTTCACCCAGTTTGAGGTTTATACAGGCATGAGGTAAATGGTGGCCATTGGTACGGAGGCACCAATGTACACATCCCAAGACAGAAATGTGGACACCTTTGGGACTTTAATGACAGAAATGTTGGCACTGGACAACAGTTCGCACCTCTAGGTTTAGGTGGGAGTTGAGTAGTTGTTTTGAGGATGTGATGCCTGGATTTAGGACTTAGTCATCTAAAGTGGGAATAGAATGCCTACTGCAGGCCACCTACCCAGGTGGAAGAGGTGGATAAGGCTTTTTTTAAACAACTAACAAAATCATCCAAAGCCCAAGATTTGGTGGTGATGGGGGACTTCAACTATCCAGATATAGGCTGGGAAAATAACACAGTGGGGCACAGACTATCCAATAAGTTCTTGGACTGCATTGGAGACAACTTTTTATTTCAGAAGGTTGAAAAAGCTACTGGGGGGAAGCTGTTCTAGATTTGATTTTAACAAATAGGGAGGAACTGGTTGAGAATTTGAAAGTGGAAAGCAGCTTGGGTGAAAGTGATCATGAAATCATAGAGTTCACAATTCTAAGGAAGGGTAAAAGGGAGAACAGCAAAATAGAGACAATGGATTTCAGGAAGGCGGATTTTGGTAAGCTCAGAGAGCTGATAGGTAAGATCCCCTGGGAATCAAGACTGAGGGGAAAAACAACTGAGGAGAGTTGGCAGTTTTTCAAAGGGACATTGTTAAGGGCCCAAAAGCAAGCTATTCCGCTGCGTAGGAAAGATAGAAAATATGGCAAAAGACTGCCTTGGCTTAACCACGAGATCTTGCATGATCTAAAAATAAAAAAGGAGTCATATAAAAATGGAAAGTAGGACAAGTTACAAAGGATGAAAATAGGCAAACAGCACAGGAATGCAGGGGCAAGATTAGAAAGGCAAAGGCACAAAATGTGCTCAAACTAGCTACAGGAATAAAGGGAAACAAGAAGACTTTTTATAAATAAATTAGAAGCAAGAGGAAGACAAAGGACAGGGTGGCCCACTGCTCAGTGTGGAGGAAGAAACAGTAACAGGAAACTTGGAAATGGCAGAGATGCTTAATGACTTCTTTGTTTCGGTCTTCACTGAGAAATCTGAAGGAATGCCTAACATAGTGAATGCTAGTGGGAAAGGGGTAGGTTTAGAAGGTAAAATTAAAAAAGTACAAGTTAAAAATCACCTAGAAAAGTTAGATGCCTGCAAGTCATCAGCCCTGATGAAATGCATCCTAGAATACTCAAGGAGTTGATAGAGGAGGTATCTGAGCCTCTAGCTATCATCTTTGGAAACTCATGGGAGACAGGGGGGATTCCAGAAGACTGGAAAAGGGCAAATATAGTGCCCATCTATAAAAAAGAGAAACAAGAACAACCCAGGAAACTACAGACCAGTTAGTTTAACTTCTGTGCCAGGGAAGATAATGGAGCAAGTAATCAAGGAAATCATCTGCAAACACTCGGAATGTAGTACGGTGATAGGGAACAGCCAGCATGGATTTGTAAAGAACAAATCATGTCAAACCAATCTGATAGCTTTCTTTAATAGGATAACGAGTCTTGTGGATAAGGGAGAAGCGGTGGATGTGGTATACCTAGACTTTAGTAAGGTGTTTGATACGGTCTCACATGATATTCTTATCAATAAACTAGGGAAATACAACTTAGATGGGGCTACTATAAGGTGGGTGCATAACTGTCTGAATAACCGTACTCAGAGAGTAGTTATTAATGGTTCTCAATCATGCTGGAAAGGTATAACAAGTGGAGTTCAGCATGGGTCTGTTTTGGGCCTGGCTTTGTTCAATATCTTCATCAACAATTTATAGATTGGCATAGAAAGTACACTTATTAAGTTTGCAGATGACATCAAGCTGGGAGGGGTTGAGACTACCTGGGAGGATAGTCTCATAATTCAAAATGATCTGGACAAATTGGAGAAATGATCTGAGGTAAACAGGATGAAGTTTAATAAAGAGAAATGCAAAGTGCTCCACTTAGGAAGGAACAATCAGTTTCACACATACAGAATGGGAAGTGACTGTCTAGGAAGGAGTACGGCAGAAAAGGATCTAGGGGTTATAGTGGACCACAAGCTAAATATGAGTCAACAGTGTGATGCTGTTGCAAAAAAAAGCAAACACGATTCTGGGATGCATTAACAGGTATGTTGTGAGCAAGACACGAGAAGTCGTTCTTCCACTCTACTCTGTTCTGGTTAGGCCTCAATTGGAGTATTGTGTCCAGCTCTGGGCGCCGCATTTCAAGGAAGAGGTGAAGAAATTGGAGAGGGTCCAGAGAAAAGCAACAAGAATGATTAAAGGTCTAGAGAACATGACCTGTGAAGGAAGGCTGAAAGAATTGGATTTGTTTAGTTTAGAAAAGAGAAGATTGATGGGGGACGTGATAGCAGTTTTCAGGTATCTAAAAGGGTGTCATGAGGAGGAGGGAGAAAATTTGTTCATCTTGGCCTCTGAGGATAGAACAAGAAGCAATGGGCTTAAACTTCAGCAAGGAAGGTTAGGTTGGACATTAGGAAAAAGTTCCTAACTGTCAGGGTAGTCAAACAGTGGAATAAATTGCCCAGGGAGGTTGTGGAATTTCCATCTCTGGAGATATTTAAGAGTAGGTTAGATAAATGTCTATCAGGGATGGTCTAGTCAGTATTCGGTCCAGCCAGGGGGGCAGGGGACTGGACTCGATGACCTCTTGAGGTCTCTTCCAGTCCTAGTATTCTGTGATTCTATTAAATGCATTATAAATATTTTCAGTTCATTTGCTTTCCATTTACATGGATATCCTTCATTTTAACTCACAAATGAGGAACTGAGATGATCATTATTATTAGTCCTTCCAATGTGCATTATCTTGCATTGCTTCAATTAAATTCTTCTACTCCTATGCTCCCCTCAATGTCCCTGACAATCCTATCCTTGACAGTTGATTTATAACTCTTCTCTATTGTCCTAACTAACCTACAGCATTTATTGCCACTTTCAACTATGGTCACTTCACTGTTCATCATCTTTTCCAGAATACTTTAAAACTTTTTAAAGAAGACTAGCCCTAGTGTGTAACTGTAACTTTCCAGACAATATTTTCCTGCTTTTTTTCTTATCTCTTGGTTTTAGATCCAGGAATACTCAATCCTCACCTTGAACACTTCAGTGTCTTGAAGAGTCTTTTGCAAGGGACCTTGTCAGAGCCTTTTTGAAAGTCCAGGGCTGTGTCCAGACTCAGGGGTTTTTTCGGGAAAAGTAGCCTTTTCCCGAAAAAACTTCCCCTGCGTCCAGACTCAAGCCGCGTTCTTTCGAAATAATTTCGAAAGAACGCGGCTTTTCTTTCGATGGCGGTAAACCTCGTTTCACGAGGAAGAACGCCTTCTTTCGAAAGTTCCTCTTTCGAAAGAAGGCGTTCTTCAATGTAAATAGGGCTTCCTCGAAAGAGAGCATCCAGACTCGCTGGGTGCTCTCTTTCGAAAAAGTGGATTGCTCTTTCGAAAGATCCGCCTGCAGTCTAGACGCGATCTTTCGAAAGAGGCTCAGATGTTTTACGCATTCTGCTTCATCTCCATTAGTTCTGATGACATGTTGAAAACATAGTAAATCAAAGAGGCATTATTTTCCATTTCAGAAGCTTGTCCTTTGAACATATCATCTGGAGATAGGTATATCTGAAGTCCTTTTTACATTTCAATTGTAACTAATTTTACCTGAGACTGAAGTGAGACTTTCCAATTTATATTTCCTTGTTTCTCTCTGAGTACTATTACTGAAAAAGTGGTATCATTTAGTATTATAATAATTAATGAGAGATTGCATACTCCTTAGCCTTCCTGCCATGCATTCTTATTCTTGCTTGTATGCCCTCTCACTTTGATGACTTGTCTGCTCCTTAATTTTTCAATTTGTTTAGCACCTTTTCTTTGAAGTCCCCAGCCACTTCCAGTACTTCATCTTTTTACTTGTAAAGAGTAAATGTCTCTTCATGAGCCTTTTTGATGAAGAATGACACAAAGACATAATTTTGCTTCTTTGCAATGTCCTTTTCCTCCTTAATCCCTCCTTTTACTCCATGACAGTTGAGTGGATATACCAATTCATTTAAAGGCATCCTCCCTGTGACACATTTCAATTATTTCTTTTAATTTTTTTTTCCTATCTGCTATTTAAAATCCAAGTTAGCCCACTTAATACTATCCTATTTTTTACCCCTCATCGTTTGAATGGATTTTCTGAAGGAAGTTTTTGGGGAGAAATAAAATCTTGTATTTTGCCAATTTTTTATCTTCCTGCTTTGTTTGTTGTTGTTGTTTTGGGGTTTTTTGTTTGTTTTTGTTTAGGACCCTTCCAAATCTTCTTTTTCTTTGTTAAATAAAAAACCGAGCTCTAAGGGTTTTCACATTTTCACTTTTTACATGAGGGACTTTTTGACTAGCTTCCTTTTTTTAATTAAAACCCCCCTTTCTACAGTGCTATATTTTTGGAATGGCTCCCCAACTTATGGATAATAACATTATTTATATGGCTATGCATTGCTATTTCTCATCAACTTCGCTGATATACCTCTAACATTATAAATCCTCCTTTTCAGTTCTTTAGCACTTTCTCTTACAAAATACTCTTGAGCCAAAAATTTGTATGCTTGGGCTTTTATCTTATATGACTGTTATACACACAAGAAGCTAATACATTGCCCCAAATGTACCAATTAGGAACTTTATATACACAAATCTCTACAATTCCTGAACAACTGTCTAAACACGGGCTATTTTTGTAAATCTTTTTGAAATTTAAGGAGCAAAGTATCTGAAGCAATTCAGTTCAGCAGGTTCTCAGTTCTAATCACACCAGGTATTCACACAAGGAAAAGCCATGTATTGCTGCATGAGGGGAGTGACTCAGCTCCTCACTGATCTCAGGGTGTCTGCTGAGATAGGGACCATGCCCATAGAGGTCTTTTGCCTCCACCTTTCCGCCCTGCCTCCATCTTCAACTTTCTGATGGTTTTTGGCAGCACGTCTCTTGATGGGCTTCCCCTCTGCCCTAAACGCTCCTTAAAGGGAACTTCAAAGAATGGAAGTGAAAGTTAGGAAGGCGGCTGCAGATGTGGTGTGATGTACCCTATGCATCTTCGTCACACACTCTCCCCCAGATAACTGTTTCACCCCAAATCTGTAATCCTTCCAAGCATTCCAGCTGCTTTGCGTGTCACCCACACAACGTAAGGTGTGGTAAGGTCACACCAGTTTAGGAGATTTCCCACATGGTAGCTCCTGTGCCAATGCCAATCTCTGGATTGCAATGTGGTTGAAAAAAAAGTGATGTGAGCAAGTCTTTCCTACACTGTTGATTTCCAGCCTCTAGAAAATCCCTTGGGGGCCACTTGGCTTCAGCATAATTTTTTATCACAACCTTTACATAGATCCTGCCCGATGCAAAAACAAGCCACAGGGTTATCTCCAAAAGCACCTCTTGCGCTGTGAGCTGCTTAGCAGCAGCCAGGATCAGAATGCATATATGTAGATCCCTGAAAATCCCCTGCTAAAGACAAAGAACGTGGTGGCAAAATCTTCCCTTTCTACACCTTCCACAGCCAGCCCAGGTAAACCAATTATGTCTTCCCTCTATATCTCTCCAAGCTATACTCAGGACTGTTGGCTTGTCTCTGCAATCAAACCTCCTACCTAATCCCTTTTCTTTATACAATTTTCCTTACTTTAGGTTTTCAAATTTACAAGAAGAGATTTCTTTAGTACAAATCAGAATTCACTATTAAAAAAATCACTAGGTATTTCCCAACAAAAATCTGGAGCTACTCAGTATCTGTTATATTACTAATACTCAGTCTAACAGTTACATTATTTTAAATTCCTAATAGATAATAGAATCAGGGCTAGAAGAGTCCAGCCCCCTGTCCAAAGCAGGACCAATCCCAATTAAATCATACTAGCCCAGACTTTGTCAAGCTGAGACTTAAAAACCTCCAGGGATGGAGAGTCCACCACCTCCCTAGGTAACCCATTCCAGTGCTTCACCACCCTCCTGGTGAAATAGTTTTTCCTAATATCCAACCTGGACCTCTCCCACTGCAACTTGAGACCATTGCTCCTTGTTCTGCCATCCATCATTACTGAGAACAGCCTGTCTCCATCCTCTTTGGAACCTCCCTTCAGGAAGCTAAAGGCTGCTATCAAATCCCCCTCCTTTCTCCACTCTTCTCTGCAGACTAAATAACCCCAAATCCCTCAGCCTCTCCTTGTAGGTCATGTGCTCCAGCCCCCTAATTATATTTGTTGCCCTCCACTAGACCCTCTCCAATATGTCCACATCTTTTCTGTAGTGGGGACTGAAGAATTGGATGCAACACTCCAAATGTGGCCTCACCAGTGCTGAATATAGGGGAATAATCACTTCTCTAAATTTGCTGGAAATGCTCTTCCTAAAGCACCCTAATATTCAATTAGCCTTCTTAGCTACAAGGGCACTCTGTTGACTCACATCCAGCTTCACATCCACTGTAATCCCCAGGCCCTTTTTTGATGAACTGCTACTTAGCCGTTCAGTCCCCAGCCTATAACAATGGTTGGGATTCTTTCATCTCAAGTGCAGAACTCTGCCCTTTCCTTGTTGAACATCAGATTTCTTTTGGCCCAGTCCTGCAATTTGTCTAGATTGCTCTGGTTCCTATCCTTGCCCTCCATTGTATCTACCTCTCCCCCTAGCTTACTGTCCTTTGCAAACTTGCTGAGGGTGCAATCCATCCCCTCATCCAGGTCATTAATAAAGATGACGAACAAAACCAGCCCTAGAGATGACCCTTGGGGCATGCTGCTTGGTACGGAACTCCAGCCAGACATTGAGCCATTGATCACTACCAGTTGAGCCTGACAATCTAGCCAACTTGCTATCTGTCTTACAGTCCATTCATCCAATCCATATTTCCTTAACTTTCTGGCAAAAATACTGTGGGAGACCGCATCGAAAGCTTTGCTATTTCGAAATAGCTTATTTTGTCTTTTGGCATTGTCTACACAGCACCAAGGCTATGTTTAGACTGCAGGCTTCCTTCGGAAGAAGTTTCTTCTGAAGATCTCTTCCAAAAAAGAGTGTCCACACAGCAAAAGCACATTGAAAAAGCAATCTACTTTTTCAAAAGATAGCATCCACACTGAAAGGATGCTATCTTGCATTTAAGCTGTGATTACTAGGGATGGAGTGGCCACCAGGGCATCTGTGCTTTTTCCTCTTTCGTCTTCTTTCAGAAGAACTCCCTCTTCCCTGTCCACACACATCTTTTTCTGAAAGAGCTCTTACAAATGTCAGAAAAAAACCTCTGTTCTTTTGATTATTTTTGTTGAAAGAACACAATTGCAGTGTGGACGTAAGTGAAGTTTTTTCAGAAAAATGGCTGTTTTCCCGAAAAACTCTGTAGTGTAGACATAGCCCAAATCTTAAAATAAAGCCCTATTTTGAGCCATCCCTTACTCCTCATATAATGTGGTTTACAGAGATGGCGAAATATTGAACCCGCTCTATATTCTGAAATATATTTTCACAAAACTTGAGGAATGTCCACATTGTAATTGTGTTCTTCCACAATAAAATCGAAAGAACAGAGGGTTTTTTTCCGGCATTGGTAATCCTCATTCTACAAGGAAGAAGCCTCTTAGAAGTGCATGGGGAAGAGGGAGTTCTTTCAGAAGAAAAGGAAAGAGGAAAAAGCACAGGTGCCCTGGTTGCCATTCCACTCATCGTAATCACAGTTTACGTGAGAGAGAGAGAGTATATTCAGTCTGGATGCTCTCTTTTGAAAAAGAAGATCACTTCTTTGATGCACTTTTGCAATGTGGATGTTCTCTTTTGGAATACATTTTTTTCAGAAGATCTCTTTCAAAAAAAGCTTCTTCGGAAAGAAGCCTGCAGTCTAGATGCAGCCTGAGTGAGGAAAAACTTCCTTTTGCTTGTGCTAAACCTGTTGATTATTAATTTCATTTGGTGACCCCCTAGGTCTTTTTTTGTGAGAATAAGTAAATCACTTTTCTTTGTTCACTTTTTTCATACCAGTCATGATTTTATAGACTTGTATCATATCCCCTCTTCGGGTATGTCTACACTAGCCACCCTAGTTCGAACTAGGGTGGCTAATGTAGTCATTCAAACTTGCAAATGAAGCCTGGGATTTAAATATCCCGGGTTTTATTTGCATGTTCCCGGGCGCCGCCATTTTTAAATGCCCCATAGTTCGAACTCCCTGCCCACGGCTACACGCAGCACAGCTAGGTAGTTTGAACTAAAGCCCCTAATTCGGACTACTGTTACTCCTCATTGCAGGAGGAATAACAGTAGTCTGAATTAGGGGCTTTAGTGTGAACTACCTAGGCAGTGCTGCGTGTAGCCGCGAGAAGGGAGTTCGAACTACTGGGCATTTAAAAATGGCAGAGCCCGGAAACATGCAAATAAAGCCCGGGATATTTAAATCCCAGGCTTCATTTGCAAGTTCGAATGACTACATTAGCCGCCCTAGTTCGAACTAGGGTGGCTAGTGTAGACATACCTTTAGACTCCTCTTTTCTAAGCTGAAAAGTCCAAGTCTTTTTAATCTCTCTTCATATGGGACCCATTCCAAAATCCTAATAATTTTTGTTGAAACTTTCTGAACCTTTTCCAATGCCAATATCTTTTTAAAGATGAAGTGACCACATTTGTACACAGTATTCAAGACGTGGGCGTACCATGATTTTATACAGACGCAATTGTTAGAAAAAAAACTGCCCCCCAGTAAAAAGTTTGTCCAGGCTGCTCTTGCTATAGTGGGCTGCAGTACTCCTTGGGAGAAACCGGCCGCACCCTTCCTGCATACCATTGCCTTTAGAAAAAGGACAGGTGTGAAAAGGGGAAAATAGCCTCAGACTCTCCCACCCGTCACGTTGGCCTGAGAACTGCGGGGCTTACCTGGTCGCATGAAAACTGCACAGTTTCGGCCCAACCCTTGTGACACAGACCTGCACTTGGTGACTGTTGGGCCGAATATGGTAATACGCAAGCGCGGGAAAGCGATGTGCAGACTTGGGGATAAATACTCATCGCACAGTTCGCTCGAGGAGGTCTTCGCAACACATGTACCACTATGCATGTGTCTTCCCACATACTTCAAAGCGCTGCCGGCCTGATCAACTGACCAGCCACCTCCTCCAACTCTTGGGCATAACCAAGGCCTTCGCAACCAAACTGATATCTTTGAAATGTTCTGTGTGCTGTGTAAGTTGGTATGTATGATTTGATTTTCTTTGTTGTATAAGCTTAGTGTTGTAGTTGTTTGGGAGTACATAGAGTTTGTAGTTATCACTGTTATTTAATTAGTGTAGCTGGATATATGTAGAATAGAGACTATTCCCCTTGCCGTTCCCATCCTTATATTTCTGACACGTTTAACTAGAAATCGTAGAATACATATATTAAATACTGTAAATTCATTATTGACATGGTCTATTAAAAATTTTAGAATAAATACTATAAATTCATCACTGTAATAAATAAATATCTTTTATTTACTAAAATCGTCCACCTGGTTCTGTCCTTCCCCCCTTGGGTATGCATCATCAGACCTGTGGTTCTCGCGACAGCAATAAGATATTTTCTGTCTTATTCTCTATCCCTTTTTAATAACTCCCAACATTCTATTTGCTTTTTTGACTGACGCTGCACACTGAGTGGATGTTTTCAGAGAACTACCCACAATGACTCCAAGATCTTTCTCTTGAGTAGTTGTAGCTAAATTAGTCCCCATCATATTGTATGTATAGTTGGGATTATGTTTTCCAGTGTGCATTATTTTATATTTATCAACATTACATTTAATTTGACATTTTGTTGCCCAATCACTTAGTTTGATGAGATCTTTTTGAAGCTCTTCACAGTCTGCTTTGGTCTTAACTATCTTGAGAAGTTTGGTATCATCACCCTGGCCTGTAATTCATTATTACATTCCATTTTGAAACCACTACTTGTGTTGGGAGGTTGTTACAGAACATGGCCAATTATCACCTCACCACACTGTTTGTATGGCATAAATCCTTCCCATACACTCCATTGAAATATAGAATCAATGCATACTTTAATACAATATTCCTAGGACTGATTCACTCTATGGAGTGATATGGAACTTGCCAACTACATACACATGTAGAAGAGACAACATACAAACATTTTCAATGAAATTATATTTTAAAAGAAGAAAGAGACAGCAACATTTTTCCTGGATACACAAAGTAGTGTCAGACAAAATCAAGCAACCCGACTGATGAGGGAAAATATTACTAATGTTTTTCCTGGCTCTGGCAGGTGGTGCTGGAAACCTGATCACTCCCTGTACTCATATTTAGCTATGTGTACTTACCTTCAGATCATTAACCATAAATAATAATGTGTCATCCAAATTTTGGTTAGGGTCATCCCTCAGGGAGGGAGAAGAATATGCAAAAATGTTTGTGTTATGTTAAAGGATCCTTGAGAAACAAAAATAACAAGAAACCCCTCCCCACACACAAACTAAAATGAAGCCAAATACTAGCTTACCTCCTCCTTGAACAAGGCCCTTTACGTTAGGGCCTTGCATCTGAGATGACTGAAATGCTTGAGTCTGAAGCTGTGGCACAGCTGCCACAATACTCTCTCATTCTTTAATATGCGGCTCCTGGGAAGTGTTGCAAAACAGTCAGCGAGTAAGGTCCTTGTGTCATTTCCTTCACAGTCTCTGGAACTTCTTTAATTTCTTTGTTTTGCAGAACAGAAATAATATAACACACACACACACACACACAAATTAAGTAAATTAATAAGACTTCCTCTTCTCATTTTACGTGGTCCACTTGTGCTTTTGGCTCTACCTCTGGCTGTGAATATACATGCAGAATCATAGAATCATAGAGCTGGAAGAGACCTAAGAAGGTCATCAAGTCCAGCCCCCTGCCCAAGGCAGGAACAATCCCAACGAAATCAACCCAGTCAGGGCTCTGTCAAGCTGAGATTTAAAAACCTCGATGTCTTACCTGCTATCTAAGGGTATGTCTACCCCTCCCCGCTAGTTCGAACTAGCGGGGTAATGTAGGCATACCGCACTTGCAAATGAAGCCCGAGATTTGAATTTCCCGGGCTTCATTTGCATAAGCGGGGCGCCGCCATTTTTAAATCCCCGCTCGTTCGAACCCTGTGCCGCGCGGCTACACGCGGCATGAACTAGGTAGTTCGAACTAGGCTTCCTAGTTCAAACTACCGTTACTCCTCATTCCACGAGGAGTAACGTTAGTTCGGACTAGGAAGCCTAGTTCGAACTACCTAGTTCATGCCGCGTGTAGCTGCGCGGCACGGGGTTCGAACGAGCGGGGATTTAAAAATGGCGGAGCCCCGCTTATGCAAATGAAGCCCGGGAAATTCAAATCCCGGGCTTCATTTGCAAGTGCGGTATGCCTACATTACCCTCCTAGTTCGAACTAGGAAGGTAGTGTAGACATACCCTAACAAATTCAGAGAAACTATTAGGAATAGCTCTCCAGACAGTTACCTAGTAACTGTACACATCCGCTTCGGGATGTCCACCAGTATCTAATCACCTGGAGATTGTCTGTCTCAGAGGTGTGTCGCAGAAATAAAATAGGGGGCAGTCCCCTTTCTACACTACATGAACGTTGGAGGGGCAGTCCCTCCAAGGTTTTTATGCCTTCTTACAAAGTCAGCCGGCGCAAGGGCGATGGTGGTGGTGCTAGCTACCTCAAGCCTTTGGTCCCTTAAGGCCTCAGGCGAGGAACAGCTAGGCATCCCTCAGTGGATGATCTGACGCTTGGTGACCTCAAGCCTTTTGCTAGTGGAAAGCCTAGGGCGAGGACCAACCAAGGTGATCCCACGAATCACGGGTTGAGTGCGACGGCGGTAGATTCACCTTCTGCGAATCGTCTGGCCTCGACCTCTCTTCTTGCACTTCGGAGCGACAGGATCAGGCGATGGTGGACTCTGTTTCTACCCTACACTAGTCTAAATAAAACCTAAAACTAAATCATGACGCACCCGCTGAATAGATACGATGATGGCTGAATTGCTCGAACCGACAGACCCGAAGACGATATATCTAACCTATGCTAATCCTAAACTAATCTAAGCCTAACCTATAGGGAATATTGGTGAGACTACAGGCCTTCCGCCCAGTTTAATCAAAATAGAATTAAATCAATACATTAATTCGTCAGTACCTAGGACTAAGACTGGATGCATATACAGGCATACAAGAACAGACCTATGCTAACCTAGACCCGACGCTCGAGAGACCCGACGCAACAGAAACTGCTGCGTGGCAGCGACTTAAATAGTCTGGGTTCATGAATATGCATGAGTTCCAAAGGTTTAACCTGATTGGTCCTTCAATGATGCTCTTTTGTCATATTTTAAATCTATTGGTGGATGCATGTGACTCATACATATTCATAGATGTTCAAATCCTAACAGGTATGCATATTACTATATTCAAACCCTAAAAAACATACCTGTGGGATGTGTAGTACGTGACATAGCTTGAGTTCTTTATGGATGCCAAGAGAACTTTACTATTTCAAAATGGAGTTGGGGAAGCCATTTTGAAATAAAACCATATTACACATATATTAGCTATTTTACATGTATTAACAATGAATATACACAACAGTCCTTTGATATTCACAAGCCTTATACAGGATAGATACATTTCAGACTCATTGGGTGGTTACAGTTACATTTAAGCATGTTGTTACATAACTGTTTGTTACATTCATAACACATGGACCTAGATGTTACATATTAATTCTGCATTACAGAGGCATGGAGAGTCCACCATCTCCCTCGGTAACCCATTCCAGTGCTTCACCACTCTCATAGTGAAATAGTTTTTCCTAATATTCAACCTAGCCCTCTTTCACAGAATCTCTTTTGTTTACTAGATCCCCCAAAGTTCCTTTACATGAAATAAAGCAACTTTCTTCTGCTTACAGCAGTGTTTCCCAATTTTATTTGGCTGAGGAACCCTTTTCAGCTTTTCAAAATTTCAAGGAACCGCTAGGTTTGTCAAGCAAAAAAAGGGGGGGGGGCCCAGGGGAAGAGAAAGGGACCCACCAATTCATTAAATTCACATTCCTTCCCCAAGACCCTCGCCCATCTCCCTTCTGTGAGGCCTTATCCGCTCTGTTCCCCTCCTCTCCATCACTTTCTATACCCAGCCCTTATACCTGTCTCAATCTAGTGAGAGTGAGGTGTGGGGTGGGAATGAGGGATTTGGGTGTGGGAAGGGGTGAGAAGTACAAGCTCTGGGAGGGAATTTAGATGCAGAAGGGGCTGTTGACTCAGGGAGGGGGCTCTAGGCTGGGAAGTGTTGGGTTCAAGTGGAAAGTTGGGGTGCTGAGCAAGCCAGGGCTTGTTGATGTGAGGGTGCAGGAGTTTGGGCTGGATAGGTGAGGGACTCAGGGCAAGAAGGTTGTGAGTATGATGGGCTCAGGACACAGATTTGTGATGTGTGGATGGTGGAGGAATGTTGTGGCAGAAGACTGAGGATGTGGGGATGCAGGAGTGTGGGGATGTAAGAGGCTTAAGACAGGGGGTTCCAGTGTATGATAGGCTCAGATTTGGGGTCAGGTGGTGCAGGAGTGTTATGATGCTACAGTGAAATGGGGTTTGATCCCAATTGGGGGCTTGTTGGCCAGGCTTCATTTTTAAATAAAATATTATGTCAAACTCAAAAGGTTTTAGCATTGTCTTTATATGTGAGAGGGGTGAGGAACCTGTTTTGAGTCAAAGGTCACTGACCCACAGAAAAGTCAGTTGGGGCCACACAAGTGAGATGCAAAAAAACAACAAAAAAAGCTTCTCCAAAAACCCCCAAGCCTCACTAATGTGGTCCCAAATGTGCTGGTGGGCGTAGGGGACAGAGTGCTAGTGGGTGCTGGGGAGAGGGTGCTGCTGGGTGGAAGGATGCTGGCTCAGGTGGCAGGGTGCTGGGGCAAGGTGCTGGGCCAGGGCCAGGGCCAGGGCCAGGGTGGTGCTGAGTCCTGGGGTGTGAGGCAAGGTGCTGGGGCCAGGGCGGTGCTAGGGTGGATGGCAGGGCTGCCAAGGAGCGGGATAGGGATGGGGTGCAGGATCTGGGAGGGAGCTGGGGTACGGAAGGGAACAAGGTCTGGGTGGTAGGTAGGGTGCAGAAGCAGGCTGGATGTAGGGTGTCTGGCTACGAGGGAGGGTGCGAGGAGGGGACTTGGGTAGGAGTTGGATCTCCCTGATCTGGTACCCTCTAGACCTGACTGGTCCCAGATGAGGAATTTTTGGACCAGGGGAGGTCATTTCAGGGCTCCTGGTCCCCCTCCCCTTCCCCACTAGGCTTCTTTGCACCTCTATCCCCTGCAACCAAACTAAGCTGCCCACCCCTGCTGGTTCCCTGCACTTCCCCCAAAACCATCCCTCACAATCCAAGGGAGTGCAGCACCAGTTCCCTGAGCCCTTCACAGCCCAGCTGAGCTGCCCGTCTGTTCTGTATGCCCTCCCCCATCCACCTCAGCCCAGCTGAGCCCTGCACTGGTTCCCTGCATGCCTCCCCCACAGCACAGCTGATCCCCATTTCCCTGCACCTCCTCCAAGCCCCACAATACTGCTGAGCTAAGAGCTGATTCCCTGTCCCTTCCTCCCCTTGAGTCTAGCCTCAGTTCCCGGCACCTCCCTCCTCCTGCAGCCAAACTGAGCTCTGAGCTCCACACACACACACCCCACCACCCAGCTCCCCAGACCTCCCCACTCTGCAACCCAGCTGAGCTCAATTTCCCTGCACCTTCCCCCAAACCATGTAGACATGCTGAGCCAGTGCTGTTCCCTGCCCCTGCCTTCCTCCCTCCCCTCGGCTGTGTCTACACTGGCACGATCTTGCACCAAAGTGGCCGCTCTTGCGCAAAAATTTGCTGCCTGTCTACACTGGCCGTGTGTTCTTGCGCAAGTACACTAATGTTCTCATGTATGAAATCAGGGCTTCTTCCACAAGAACTACGATGCTCCCACTCAGGAATAAGGCCTTTTGAGCAACTATTCTTGCGCAAGAGGCCAGTGTAGATGCTCAAGAAATTCATGTTGCCTAAGAAAGCCCTATGGCTAAAATGGCCATCGGCACTTTCTTGGGCAAGAGAGTGTCCACACTGCCATAGATGCTCTTGTGCAAAAGCTCAGCTCGCACATGGAAGAGTGGATGTGTTCTTGCTAGTTCGAACTAGCGGAGCGCTAGTGTAGCGCCTATCAAAGTTAATTCAAACTAACGTCCGTTAGTTCGAATTAACTTTGTAGTGTAGACATACCCATAATGATTTTCAAAAGTTTGTATGTCCGCTGAAGCTGTATGGAAAGTCATGGGACAAAAAAAAGGCACTTTTACCAGCATAGGGTATCCCCCATTCCAAATGTGTAGCAAACAACGGTGTTGTGAGCGTTTCTCATAGAAAAGGTTGAAAGAATAATCTATAATAGAAAGTTTTAGGCAATCGAAATATAGGGGTTGCTTCCAGCTCCTCCTAGATCATGATTACCCACGTACCGTTGCAACGTAGTCACTTCTGGGTGCAGCTTCCCCAGCAATAGTTTCTAGTGAGGAAGTGAAACAATGAAACTGCCACAAGAGGAACATTAACAAGAAAATAAAATTTAGCATCTGGCTAGGCACAGGCTGCTCCAGACTATCTGCCGCCATGGACAAAATTTCAGTTTGCCAGCCTCACTACATACAGACCTGAAGATTTGGCCCCTTTGCCATGATGAGGAGGACTGGCTGAGCCACGTCTGCTGTCCTAGGCACCTGATTAGTTTGCCTAAACTAAAGGCGGCCCTGTGGCCAGAATGAAAGCCCCTACATTTGCAAAAGAAGCTGCACCTTGTGTCTTTAAATTACCACAAGGAGTTTAATACTTGGTTTGTCCTTGGTTTTATCTCTTCTTAAAGAAAGTACCCCTGAGTAGAACAGCTCCCTCAAGTGAATAACTCCACTGAAGGAGTTTGGGGGGATATTATTCGGATAAATTAACTAATGCGTGTGCTGCACTCCCTATATGGAAGTATAATAAAAGTGCTAAGTTTTATACATTGCTATTCTTGTTATTGATGTGATAGAAAACGGCAGGCATCTATGTAGCAGATACTTGCATTTCAATCTTTGTTCCGCTCAACAGAGTGAGTAGCACCTTTGTGATTTTTTTTTCCTGGAATGCTAGCGTCTGTACCTGTGAAGAGGCATTGAATCTCTAGAGCCAACACTGACTTCTGGTCAACAGCAGTCTAAAAATCCAGCTGCTATAAGTATGTCCTTGGGACTTCTCCACACACACAAATCTGCTTCTTTTATTATTTTAATGCAAATTGTTAGCAAAAAAACTGCCTTCCCAGTAAAAAGTTTGGCCAGGCCGCTTTTGCTATAGTGGGCTGCAGTACTCCTTGGGAGAAACTGGCTGCACCCTTCCTGCATACCATTGCCTTTAGAAAAAGGGAAGGTGTGAAAAGGGGAAAATAGCCTCAGACTCTCCCACCCGTCACCTTGGCATGAGAACTGCAGTGCTTACCTGGTCGCATGAAACCTGCACAGTTTCGGCCCAAACTGTGCATGTGTCTTCCCGTATACTTCAAAGCGCTGCCGGCCTGATCAACTGATCACCCACCTCCCCCGACTCTCAGGCATAACCAAGGCCTTTGCAACCGAACCGATATCTTTGAAATGTTCCGTGTGCTGTGTGAGTTGGTATGTATGATTTGATTTTCTTTGTTGTATAAGCTTAGTGTTGTAGTTGTTTGGGAGTACATAGAGTTTGTAGTTATTGTTATTTAATTAGTGTAGCTGGATATTTTTAGAATAGAGACTATTCCCCTTGCCATTCCCATCCTTATATCTCTGACATGTTTAACTAGAAATTGTAGAATAAATATAATAAATACTGTAAATTCATTATTGACACAGTCTATTAAAAATCTTAGAATAAAAACTACAAATTCATCACTGTGATAAATAAATAAATTTTGTTTGCTAAAACTGTCCACCTCTTTCTATCTTTCCCTCCTTGGGTATGCATCATTGGACCTGTGGTTCTTGCGACACAAATCTGTGTCAAAGTTTGGTATAAAAGTGGCCTGCTTTGGTTTTGCTAGACAGTCTAACACACTTTTGTTCCAGCTTTCACTGAAATAACAAATGACATGAATTAAAACTGATGTAGTTATTTCAGTGCAAGTTTGTATGCAGATGAGTCCCCACAGGATGCTGCAAGAGAAAGCCACAAGAGATCTTGGTTTCAAATTCAAAGTAATGAGACTATCTTTCAGAATTTCAGAGTTGAGACATACAGGCAAGTTACCAACAGTTACTATAGTGCTATTATGTCACCATGCCTCCAGGACAACATTACTTCAGGAGGACCTTGCTTGAACTTTGCCTGTTTCCAGGTCTCACTAGGTCAGTGGAAGAAAAAAATTGTGGCTCCTGATGGAAGCAGTACAGAACCCGGAACCGTTCAGGTCAGCCGCTCTGCATAAGGTAGCTCAGCAGGTCTGTGCCATTCTGCTCACGGCCCCCAGTGCACTGAGACATATCCTGTACGTGCATGGATGGGTCACTTTGCACTCAGCGTCCCAGCCAGCATGTGCTAGCACAGGGGTCTCCAAACTTTTCAGCCCGAGGGCCGCATTAACTATCAAACAGCAGTTCGGGGGCCGACTACACACTTGAGGTCCAAATAAAAAACAATCAAAACATGGATGTTGTTTTTAATTATTTATTTAATATTATTTTATTCAGTTATTATTTAATAACACATTGATACACTACACATGAACACCTGTATTAGTGTGAATGGTGAAATTGTTTCCTGGATGCCAAAATAGCAGACATTTCTGGCTTTAGATTTGTTGTCCCTAACATCAACAGTGACCTGAGATTATCATCGGACAAGTTTGTTCTCAAATTGTTCTTCACGTATTTCATTCTTGAAAATGTTTGTTCACACAGGTATGTTGTTCCAAAGATTGAAAGGTACCTTGATGCAAAAGTTTTGACATCTAGAAAGAAGTAGAAAAAGTAAACAGCGAATAAGGTTTTGCAATGTAATGATCGGTTGGAAAACATAACGCACTACTGCGTGCCTCTATTTTAATTCGGTAAAAACATAACGTCCACGTAAGCGGCGGCTGATCTTGGCAGGATACACGTAAATTTCCGTAATTTTTTTTCCGTAGACAAAAAGGTCTCCACGGGCCGGATGCGGCCCGCGGGCCGTAGTTTGGAGACCCCTGTGCTAGCAGCTGGCTGCTGAGCACACTATAGCGGCGGCAGAGCCTGGCTGTGACTCCAGTGGTGGCAGCAAGGACTCTGGCAGTGGCGAGGACTCCGGGTTTGGTGGTGGTGAGGGCTCCAGGTTCAGTGGCCTTAGGTAAGAGCGGGTTGGTTGCTAGCTTTGGGGATGGGAGGAGCTTGGGTTCGGTGCTTGGCTCGGGGGAAGGGGAGGAGCTTGTGTGAGAGACAGGGGAGTGCCTGGCTCGGGGGTAGGGGTACTAGGATAGAGCTGTGGTCACCAACCTGTGGTCCCACAAATTCCACTAACCCTGGAACCCCAGAAGAGTTAATCTGACCTGGGGTTGGATTGCCACGGGAGTGAGGTGTTTCAGTTGGGGCCACATTACTGAGGCTTGGGGAGAAGGTTTGGAGGGGTTGTTATTTTGCATCTCACTTGGGTGGCCCTGAGTAACTTTTCTGAGGGTCAGTGGCCTCGGACTCAAAACAGATTTCCCGCCCCTCTCATAAATAAAGATGATGCTGAAACATTTTGACATAATATTTTATTTAAAAATGAAGCCTGGCCAACAAGCCCCCAATTGGAGCCAACCCCCCATCTAGCTGCAGCAACATAACACTCCTGAACTGCCCTAGAACCCTAATCTGAGCCCATCATACACTGAGCCTCTTACATCTCCAAACTCCTGCACCCCCACATCCCCAGTCTTGTTCCTACACCATCCACACCACAAATCTGTATCATGAGCCCACCATGTTCCCAACCTCCCTGCCCTGAGCCCCTCACACATCCAACCCAAACTCCTGCACTCTCATATCCACAAGCCTGCAGCTTGCTCAGCACTCCAACCCTCCTCCTGACAAAAACTCTCCAGCCTGGAGCCCTGTTCCTGAGCTAGCAGCCCCTTCTCTTCTTTCTCCTGCACCCAAATTCTCTCCCAGAGCTTGCACCTCTCACCCCTTCCCACACCCAAATCATTCATTCTCACCAAGGAGACCGCACCTCCTGTTTCAGACCAGTGGGTATGTCTAGACTACATGCCTCTGCCGACAGAGGCATGTAAATTAGACTACCCGACATAGTCAGTGAAGCAGGGATTTAAATATCCCCACTTCATTAAAATGAAAATGGCTGCCACGCTATGCCGGCTTAGCTGATCGTCGGCACAGAGCAGCAGTCAAGATGCGGATTGGTCGACAGGGAACACTTTTGTCGACTGCTCCCTTATGCCTCATGAAATTAAGTTTACAGGAGCAGTTGGCAAAGGTATTCCCTGTTGACTGATCTGCATCTTGACTGCTGCACTGTAAAATGTAAAAATAAGCGCAAATATGAAGACGAACACAGAACATTCTTAACAGATTGGGAAAGTCCATATTTTTTCATTGAACATAATTGCAAACCACTTTGTCTGATATGCCAGACTTCGTTAGCGCATATCAAGTGTTCAAATATCCAGCACCATGTCATAACACACCATGCTAACATCGATCGGGAATTTCCAAAAGGTACTGAACTACGCACTCACAAACTAAAAACTTTTAGAAGTCAAATAGAAAAACAGACTGGAGTGTTCTGTAAATTTTCCAAGCACTCTCAGACAGTTATACTTGCCTCATGTCAAGTCGCTTAGAACATTGCCTGTGCTAAAAAAATCTTACAATTAATGCGAGTTTGTTAAGTTTAAGTTTGTTAAAAAATGCCTTCTAGATGTTGTTTCCATCTTGTCTCCAGAAAATGAGAATCTGAAAAGAATGGTTTCAGACCTTCAACTTTCATGCCACACAACTGAACACAGAATATCTGACATAAATGAGGCACTTGAATCATTTTTGTATTCACTTCTTCAGAAATGCGAGTACCTCAGAATCGCGCTGAACGAGTCTTGTGATGTACAGGACAAACCTCAGTTGGTAATATTTGTACGGACTGTGTCAGAGGATTGTGCAATCAATGAAGAACTCCTGGATATCATTCCATTAAAAGACAGAACCTGTGGCATTGAAGTGAAAGAAACACCGATGGAAGTGTTTGCAAAAGCGGATCTGCCTTTACAGAAACTTGCAGCAATAGCAATGGATGGGCACCATCTATGATTGGATCTGTGAATGGACTTGTGGGGTTATGTAGAGCTGATGACAGGTTCCTTGAGTTCTGGACATTTCACTACATCATCCATCGGGAACAACTGGTCTCTAAAAGCCTAAATTTAGACCACATAATGAAACCTGTGCTAGAAATTGTCAATTATATTTGCACACATGCTCTTAACCACAGACAATTAAAAAATATTATTGCTGAGCTTGACCAAGATCTTCCAGAAGACCTGCCACTACACTGTATTGTAAGGTGGTTTTCAAAAGGCAAAGTGCTGCTTCATTTTTTTTGAACTTTTGGACGTCGTGAAACTGTTCATGTAAGAGAAATATAAGGAGTATCCCGAGCTCTCAGATCCACATTGGGTTTTAGATTTGGCATTTCTGGTGGACATGCTGCATCATCTGGATAGACTCTACCTGGGCCTACAAGGAAAATTGAAGACGCTTCCTGACCTGGTCCAAAGAGTCATTTATCAACAAACTCAAAGTGTTCAAGGCACAACTTCGAAGGGGGGAACTGACACATTTTTCCTTATTGTTAAATGTAGGCCTACAAGCAGCTAAAGCCTTGAAAAAAAGAACCGCACAGTATGCAACATTGGTGGAAAAACTTTAGGGCTTTAAACTTTAAAATAAGGCATAAGGGAGCTTTTGGAAAAAGCTTTATTTTCCAAAAGATCAGCGTCTAGACTGGTGCTTTTTTCTGGCAAAGCTCCGTTCCAGAAAAAAGCGGCAGCCATTTTATGCTAATGAAGCAGGGGAGATTTAAATCCCCGCTTCATTAGCAATTGCGATACGTCTAATTTGCATCCCTTTTCCGAAAAAGGGATGCAATCTAGATGTAGCCTAGGAGAGTTTCATGGAAAGATTCTATGATCTACAATTGAAAGGGCCACAGATTACATTCCTGGTTGACCCTTTTACTGCGGAGGCTGACTGTTTGAAAGCCCCGTTAGTCGCGGATGAAGTAGCTTCTCAGATTGAGATGACTGAACTGTCAGAAGACAATGGATTGAAATCTTTTCTAAAGGAAAGCACATTTGAGTTCTGGAGAACTGTACCAATGGAAAACTACCCCAATATTAAATGTGCTGTGCTCAGACTACGGTCAATGTTTGGATCAACGTACCCTTGTGAGTCAGTTTTTTTTCTACATTGAAATCAAAGCATCGAGCTATTCTAACTGGCACACATGTCAGGGAATTAATTCGAGTGGCCTCAACTGAATACAAACCCAATTTGGAGAAGATTGTTGAAAACAAGGATTGCCGAAAGCCCCACTGAATCAAAAATCATAACATGCAAGGCAAGAAATAACATTATGGTTTTCTCTTTCCTTGCTGATCAATCTGTTAAGAACCCATCTATTGACATTCTTTTAAGACTGGTTGCGCTTGTGCTTACATAAAATTGCTTCACTTTTAATTCAAACTTCTACTCTCAAATAAGAGGTATTAGCATGGGCACCAAAATGGGACTTTCTTATTTTCTTATGCCTGTCTATTTGTGTGATTTGCAGAGAAGATGTTTTTTCAATAGTTTTGTGGCAGCAAACCCAGTCTCTTCCTGAAGCATATTGAAATTTGTGGAGTTGTAACTTGCTCTCATGAAGATCTCAACAAATTTATTTTGGCATGCTCAGAGTTCCACCCAGCCTCAGAACTTTGAAACCCTTTGGAATTAATGTTGTAAGCATCTTCTGGAACAAAAATTTGAAATAAAAATTTGTCAACTTTAACACTGTAATGTAATTTTTATTGCTATATTTTGTGTACTATGTCATGGCTCCTTCCCCACTCTGGCATGATAAATGCAGAAGTGGGGGCCAGCAAGTGTACCCCAAAGCCTTATCTACCAGGCTTTGGTATAAAACTTCCCCCAAAATCTTAAAAACCTAGATCTTGGGAATAAAACTTTCGCTGCCACCACCCAAATGTTGCTAAAGAAACCAAGGGAAAGATCATTTGGGAAATCTCACCCCTAAAATAAAATCAGGGCACACCATTAACCAATGCCAGGTTAATAAAAAGAAAAGAAAGAACTTTTATTATTACAACAACATTCCTGTTGCAAGCATAATGACTAGATAGGAAGGTAACAAAATATACTCATGGAGAAACTCCATGGGCCTAGAACTTAGTTACAAAGAAAAGCCAAAACATCTTTTAAGCAGTGCCAGATCTCAGATCCCCTACCCAATCCTTAAAACAATAAAGCCTAACGAAACTACCTAAACCCGTGGTCCCCAACACGGTGCCCACGGGTGCCATGGCGCCCGCGGGGGCATTTGCATGCACCCGCCAGGTGCTCGGGGCTGGCCAGGCCCCGGGCACATGGCACGGCGCTTGCGGGGAGCGTCGGCCCCGGGCGCGCGGCGCTTGCGGGGGACGGGGGGGAAGCGCCGGCCCCGGGTGCGCGGTGTTTGCGGGGGGGAGGAGGGGAAGCGCCGGCCCCGGCCCCGGGCGCGCGGCGCTTGCAGGGGGGGAGGGGGAGAAGTGCCGGCCCCGGCCCCGGGCGCACAGCGCTTGCGGGGGGGGGGGGGAGCGGCAGCCCCGGGCGCGCGGCTATGGGAGTGCCCCGGCCCCGGGCGCGTGGCTATGGGGGGGGCCGCCCCCGGGCATGCAGCTATGGGGGGGCGCCCCCGGCATGCGGCTATGGGGAGGCGCCCCCGGGCGTGCGGCTATGGGGGGACGCCCCCGGGCGCGCAAGTGTCCCCACCCCCTGGCGCCCGGCGGGCGAACGGCCATGCCCCCTGCCGCCCGACAACCTCAAAAGGTTGGGGACCACTGACCTAAACTTTACCCTACTTACAGAAAATGAAGAATGGTGTCTTGGAGAGAGAGAGAGAGAGAGACATGCTTGTCCCTCTCTGTAGCTTCAGAGGACACCCAGAGAGACAAAAGGGAGAAAGGAAAAAAAACCAAATTCCTTTGTCCCAGTTTGAAAGTCCCACCTACATGCCTATTGGTCACTCCACCTGGCTAGGTGTAGTTAACCCCTTAATCCCCAGGCTGCTGGCTAACCCTCATAATCATGACATACTATATATATATTTATATATCCACAGCTATTTTGGCTCTTAGCTTCTAACTTGGGGTAGCCAACCCACAGCTCTGTGCATGGGTTTTTTTAAATTTGTATTTATTTATTTATTTGTTTGTTTTTGCTCAACAATTTCCCCCCCTGCTCTTGCACTGTATTCACTCCTGTTTTGGCTCTTCGTCTGTAACGGGTTGGCCACCCCTGCACTAGGTTATAGCTCCAAAACAGTATCCGACAGTTTTGCATTTCCCATGACATGTGGCAAATCTGCCACCAGTCAGCTATTCCTCTATTGGCTGGGAGTCAAGCAGCAGGAGGGCTGGCAGCTGGGAGCTCTGCTGGGCCAGGAGCCCAGCGCAGTTAACAACAGTGCAGCAGGGGAGATGGGGACAGGGCCATGTGAGCTGAGGAGCCAAGTCTGGGGAGCTGGGGTCTCAGCAGCCTGGCATGGGGACCAGGGCTATGGCAGAGCAGCAGGGGAGTGAAAGAACTGGGGCAGCCCAGCAGGGGAACTGGGGCTATGGCAACTTGAGCTGGGGAGCCGAGGCTGGGGCTGAGGCCTTGAGAGAGCCCAGCAGGGGAGCTGAGGCCAGGGCTGTGGTAGCCTGGCAGAGGAACTGGGTTGGGGTCACAGAAGCTTGGCAGGAGCCATTGACAGGGTGTCCAGCCAGGGCCAGAAATGGAGCCAGCAGTGGCCTGGGAGCTGATGGAAAGGGATCTCTCCTAGTCCAATAAATTTCCTCGTTTGGGATTGGACAGATTCAGAGAGAGCTGGACCAGGGAGGTCGGACCTGCAGTAGAAGTGTTAGTGAGAGGTATCATTATGTGTGTGTTTGTGAACACAGAATTGTACGCGTTTCACAGCAGGTGTCAGATCTTCCAATGTGTTGACACAGAGCCTAGTACATCTGCCTCTGTAGTAAGGTGTTGCTATGTACCAGCATATGTCCACTGTTCCTCAGAAGTAAAAATGTATATTAATTGAGGAACAATCTTTTCTTCTTTGTGAACCCACATACTTGTTTCACCATGCTATTCATGCAAAACGAAAGAGGAAGTTGCTAAAATGTAGTCTGACTCATTTAAACTCAGGAAAAAAGAGAGAGATATTTTTAAAGGAAACTCTGGATCCAATCTCACTATGCATCAGAGCAACTGACTGTGCAAATAAGGAGCTAAGTTGCTTTGTGAAGAAGGATGAAGTAACTTTGGCCTGGTCTTATATTACAGGCTTAGGCTGACATAGGCTGTTTTGCATTGACCTGGCTGTGGAAGTGATTTCACTTAAATTTTGACCCCTGCTGACGTAATTACCTCTCTATGGCAATTTATTAACAGCACTTCCCTGAGCAGGATAGAGTTATGATTAATATAATCAGATTAATGCAGTGCCAGTGTAGATACTGCATTACTTTTGACTATTTGTGAGGCTGCTGAACTAGAGTGACCAAATGTCCCAATTTTATAGGCACGGTCTCAATATTTGGTGCCAGTTTTCTTTTATAAGTACCTATGCCTCCATCAACCTCATTCCAATTTTTCACACATGCTATCCTGGTCACTCTAGCTTGACTCACACATGCTTTGGGGGAAAATTGAAATTATGTCTACAGTTCCAAAACAGCCCAGGACTACAACAGAGGTCTAAAGCTGCCTGTCGGAGGGTACGTCTACACTACAGCGCTAATTCGAACTAACTTAGTTCGAATTAGTTAATTCGAACTAAGCTAATTCGAACTAGCACATCTAGAACTAAAAACTAGTTCGAATTAGCATTTTGCTAATTCGAACTAGCACGTCCACACTGATTGGACGCAGGGGGGCATTTAAGAGCAGCTGAAACCGGTTCTGGCAGGGCATCAGGTCAGTAGTTGCTTTGTGTGGCTGCTGTCTGAGGCTATCTGAGGCTCGAGCTTAAAGGGACCCCCCTGGACAGCTGGTTCTCAGCTTTTCCTGCTTGCTTGCCAACCTCGCCGAGGGACAGCAAAGCGTTGGTCTCTGTGCCCGTCTGTGTCCGTGCTTCCCTTCGGGGGGGGCCGCTGCAGGTGGCAACATGGAGCCACGGCTCGCCCTGCACCTTCTGGTGCACGTTCTGGACTTGCTGCTGCAAGCCTGCCAGCAATGGCTCAAGGCTGCCTGGCACCACCTGGTGAATGTCAGCCCCCTGCCTCTCCGCCTGGCCGCCCTGGGGGCCGTGGAGGAGCCGCGGCGGCACCCCGGCACCGGCGTGCCCCGCCGCGTCTGGCGTCTGGACACCAGCATCGACTGGTGGGACTGCATCGTCCTGGAGCACTGGGAAGACCGACAGTGGACCCAGAACTTCAGGATGAGGAGGGACACCTTCCTGGAGCTCTGCGAGTGGCTCGCCCCTGCCCTGCGCAGAAGGGACACTCGCATGAGACCCGCCATCCCCCTCCAGAAGCGGGTGGCCATCGCCCTCTGGAAGCTCTCCACGCCGGACAGCTACCGATCCGTCGGGAACCAGTTCGGCGTGGGGAGATCCACCGTCGGAGCTGTGCTCATGCAGGTATGGCACTCGTCGGCCACCGAGCCGGGGGGGAGGGGGGCTGCGAGGAGGGGATGGGCCGCCCCAGGGACAAAGGGGGGGCGGGAGGAGGCAAAAGCGCCCCGCACCGGAGGGGTTGGGCTGTCCTGGCCATACTACACGCTGCCAGGGGGGTTGCTTCTGGGAGTGGGGCGCAGGGCACTGCCAGGGCACGCACGCTCCCAGCCACCCAGGCGCCCCACTGATTGGCGCTTTGCTGTGTCTCTCTCCGCAGGTGGTCAAGGCCATCAACTGGGTGCTGCTCCGCAGGGTGGTCCGCCTCGCCGACCCAAGTGATCTTGGGTATAAAAAGATTGGAGATGATAAGGTAAACAGTTTTTAATTTTCAAATTTTATACAAGGAAAATATTTGCCTTTTGACGTGTAGGGGTACCAGTTTGGTTGGTGGGGAGACCAAAGAACGATGTAGAAGGCAATGAAACTTTTTAAAAACTTTCTAGTACGCTTGTGGGAATGTTTGGGACTATTCTATCATGAGAGTAGGTAATGGTTACTGGTGCTGGGGTATATATAAGGCAGCACGCATCCGTACGTAATAGTAGTAGTAAATAAATGTTTGCAATAACTTATCAAAGTAACTTGTGTCAATTAAATTTATTCTAATTGGGAAAATTAGTTTTATAGATTTTTTAAATTAATATATTATGGCTGCAATTAAGAAAAGGAAGACTACATTAGGTATGGCTTCACTGTCATAGAAAAAAAATGGGATCAATCATCCTCAATGCATAGTATACCACACAGTTCTTAACAATGACACCTTGTGACCTACTCGTCTTGAGCGACACTTGACAAAGAATTACAGTGCTTTGACAGAGAAACCAAAAGATAGCTTTTTGCTGCTAAACTTCAACATTTGTAACACATGAAGCTTGACACTACTGGAACTTTTCATCAAATATCTGCCAAAGTGGAAGAAGCGTCTTATGAACTGTCATTGCTCATCACAAAAGCCAAGAAAGCACACATAATTGGAGAAACTCTTGTGCAGCTTTGCTTGTTAAAAGCAGCTGATATTGTACTTGGTGTGAAAAGCAAGAAAAAACTATCAGAAATTTTACTTTCTGACAGTTCCGTGAAATGTCCCATCAATGAATTGGTGAAACATCTTAAACTTCAAGTTGTGAAGGCAGCTTTGGCTTTTCCTTTTTTTGCAGTTCAGTGCAATGATACCACTGATGTAGCACAGTGCTGTCAGTTGCTTGTCTACTTTCGATTCATTAACAATAGAACTGTGAAAGAAGAACTGCTTTTTTTGAAGGAATTGATGATCACATCAAAGGCTTCTGATATTATGAAAACAACTGACGATTTTTTTAAAGAAAATAGGCTTTCCTGGGGAAAACTGGTTGGTGTACACACAGACGGTGCTCTAGCAATGCTTGGCTTTCACTCTGGATTTGTGACATTGGTGGAAGAAAAAAATCCAGCCGTAACCACAATTCACTGTGTCATACACAGACAAGTGTTGGCTGCTAAAACCCTTCCAGATGATCTACATGACTTTGGCCATCAAAATTGTCAATTTTGTGAAGAACAGTGCTTTAAATATGATACTTTTTGATGCTCTTTGCACGGATTTGGGAGCAGGTCATAAAACTCTTTAGTCTCACACAGAGGTACGATGGCTTTCCAAAGGTAACATGCTTTCAACATTATTCAAACTGAAAGACAAAGTGGAAATTTTCCTCAAGCAACAGAAGAAAGAAGAGTTATATCATGCATTTACAGACCAAACATTTCAACTTTCACTGGCCTAATTCGTGGACATTTTTTGAACCTTTGAACAACCTCAATTTGAAGCTGCAAGCATTATAATGCACCACAATGCCATCAAAGCATATGCAAAAAAAATCCAACTTTGGAAATATCGAACACAAGCTCAGATGCCTAACTTTTTGTCTTTTCCGACATTTTCATCATTCACTGAAAATGAATGTTTCCAAGAAGTTTGTAAAGAGGATGTGAAGAACAAAATTGTGTTTCATCTGGACTGCCAACATTTCTGGAAACCCCCATTCATAAATTAGTATGAAATTGATTCAACATTGACGTCAATTCATTGCCAGAAGTGTTGCAAGAACAAGCACTCAAAATAAAATATGATTCAAGTGCGAAAGATAATTTTCAAGACACAAGCTTGGAGGAATTTAGGATAAAATATTTCCCAATGTATTCAAAAGTTGGAGAAGAAGCGCTACGTATTACAGGCAGTCCCCGGGTTACATCAATCCGACTTACGTCGGATCCCTAGTTACAAACGGGGGGATGGGGGCGCAGCTTGTGTGGGGTGCCTCCCCCACTGTCACCGCCTCCGGTAGCGTGGGGGGGCGCTTCCCCCCAGCAGACCAGGGAGACGCAGAGCTAGCGCCCTCCCCCCCCAGCAGACCAGGAAGACGCGGAGCGGCTTTTCTCGCCGCGGAGGACGCGGGTCTGCTGGGGGGAACAAGACACCAGCCAAAAGGGGGCACCCCAGAGCGGAAAAATTAATTTCCTAGGGAACAGCAGGAGCAGGAGGCAGTGAGACCCATTGTGTTACAGTCCCCACCTTGGGAGCAACAGCTCTTTCCCTCTTCAGCACTAGAGCTTCAAGTATCTTGTTAGCGTCACGTGAAATTAACAAGTCCCTTCCAGCCTGGCAGAGGTGAAGCTGAAAAATTACCCAGTGGTGTGGGTGGGCAAGAATGGGGAGGAGCAGGACAGAAGGGAAGAGGGGATAAGCCTCAACCCCACGCCCTGGCTGGAGCGGAGCAGGGTAAGCCCCGAGGGGATGGGTCTGGTTGCAAAGTGGGTGAGTGGACAATGAGGACCCACTTGTGGCTAAACTCCTGTTCCCAACACAGAATTTTTCTTTAAAATTAATCCTGTGGATAAATTCACACAAACACTTCACAGGAAGGGATTTCCATTTTCTGCTCAGCAGAATACAACAACAGCTTTGATTGTATCAATATTTCACTGTGCTCTCCAATGACTATTGATTACACTTAATACCCATTTCACTGAACCATCTGTAGCAAATTCTATTTGGAACATTAATATGCATTGAATACACTTTTTTAGTTATAAAAAGGAAGATTTGGATATAGCATGAAACACTGAAACTTATGATCAATTTTTAATTAAAATATCAACCAAAAAAACCTTCATATAAAAACAGTATGTGTTTTTCTTAGAATAAGAAAGTTGTATGAGAATCAGGGTCTTTTCCACCTAACTCCAGCTCCCCGTCCCCCGACAAATATGCACCAGTTCCAACTTACATGCAAATTCAACTTAAGAACAAACCTACAGTCCCTATCTTGTACGTAACCCAGGGACTGCCTGTATTCTTCCATTTTCGTCAACATATCTCTGTGAAAAAAGATTTTCAAGCTTAGTCACATTAAAAACAAAATGAAGAAATCAACTGGATGTCGAAAATGATTTATGTTGCACACTTTCATCTTTCGTACTTAGGATTTCCCAACTCATGAAGAAAATGCAGCATCATCCTTCACATTTTTTCTGCAATTATGTTAAATTACATTTTTGTGCCAAGAAAAACTATTTGTGAAGATTTTTAATTTTAAATAATTTTCATACCAAGTTTGTGTGTTTGTTTTTAATTTTAAATTACAAATTGATTTTTTTTTTGTTAAAAGGGAGGTAGGATGATGGTAAAGAAGAGGTAGGAGGGAGTGAGGTTTTCTCAAAAGTCAAAAGGGGGGCGAGATGCCAAAAAAATTGGGAACAACTGCTATAAAGTCATCCTGTAACCGGGTAAACAGCACTTGTTCAACTTCCAGGGTTCTTGGAAACTTACACTGCACTTTTCACAGAACGTGCTTTTGAAGAGACCTTTTGAAGAAATGCAAGTTTTTCTTTCTGAACAATGCAGACTCAGCTAAGTGAACAGTAGCATTCACATCTCTCTTTAAAGACTGAGTTTTATTGTAAAACTGGATTAATATGTTGGGCATATTCAAAAATAGTAGTATTGGACAGTCCACTGTGGCCCATTAGGGGTGGGAGATCTTTTTGGGTCGAGTCTGACCCACAGAAAAATCAGTTGGGGGTTGCACACAAGTGAGAAGAACCCCCAGAAAAGTCATCTGTGCTTGAAATGTCAAATTAATCTCCAAGGGTATGTCTACACTACCCCGCTAGTTCGAACTAGGAGGGTAATGTAGGCATACCGCACTTGCAAATGAAGCCCGGGATTTAAATTTCCCGGGCTTCATTTGCATAAGCGGGGCGCCGCCATTTTTAAAACCCCGCTGGTTCGAACCCTGTGCAGCGCGGCTACACGGGGCACGAACTAGGTAGTTCGAACTAGGCTTCCTAGTTAGAACTACCGTTACTCCTCGTGGAATGAGAAGTAACGGTAGTTCGAACTAGGAAGCCTAGTTCGAACTACCTAGTTTGTGCCCCGTGTAGCCGCGCTGCACGGGGTTCGAACCAGCGGGGTTTTAAAAATGGCGGCGCCCGGCTTATGCAAATGAAGCCCGGGAAATTCAAATCCCGAGCTTCATTTGCAAGTGTGGTATGCCTACATTACCCTCCTAGTTCGAACTAGGAGGGTAGTGTAGACATACCCCAAGAGACCTATTTCCTAGGGTTTTAAATATGCAGTTCTCCAAAATTTAAGATCATGTGTTTCCTTCCTTTCCCTTTTCTGAATGCTGTGAGCATACACTCATGAGAGAGAAGATTTAGCCAGGAGCTTGTCCGTCACCTTCATGCAGCATATTCCAGGACACGGGGGACTTTGGAAACCTACATGTGCAGTACAGCACCATTCCAGATGCTTCTAGAAAGTTAACTTCCCTTCTCTGTGTTTAGGATTCCACCCTTAGAGCTGACCCAGTGGAGTGATAATTTGTACCATGCCTGTTGTGACTGGAAAGTCTTTACAACATTAATCTACCCAGGAGCACGCAAGTAAACACAGTGCCAACATATTTCTCAATTGAAAATCAACTTTTCTTTGATTACATTTTAGTTCTCTGGGGGTTGATCAACTCACCGTTTCAGGACTTTGCAACCAGGAGATGTTTGTTCAAACGCCCAGCTCTGGAACTGCCTTAACAAAGCTATTTAAAAGCTCTTTTTATTTTATACTTTCTGCAATCTTCTAGGCTAGAGCCACACAGATTTGTGTGTGGTAATACCCATCTCCTAGGCATATTGCCAACCTGTAGCAGCCTCAGCCCAGGCTTCCTGTACAATACTGGGGCGGGGGGGGGGGAGGGAAGTCCTGTAAGATGGGGTTCTCGGAAGCCTGCATAATGAGAGGGAAGCTGCGTAAGCTAGGCAGAAGTGAAAAGCAGAGGAAAGGGGTAAAGTTCAAATTCACAAAGGTCCTTAGACACCTAACTCTGTTTGATGTAGTCCTTAGGCTGATGGGCTGGAGGGAAGCACCTATCTTGGCTCAGTATTATGAGCTGTGCATGTTCTTTCTGGGGTTATGTGCCTAAGGCAAGTCAATCCTTCCTTGAAAAAAAAAGAGAGATTTCTCCCCCATACACTCTTCCTATGGTAGCCAATAGCCCAGTGAGTGGAGCACACCCCTGGAATGTGGGAGACCCAAATTCAAATTCCTGCTCTGCCAGCAGGGCTGGATTAAGGCATGGGCTAGCCGAGCAGCTGCCCGGGGCGCTAACCTATGGGGGGCACCTGACTCCTGGATCGTGGGCTGCAGCAGTTCCCAGCGGCCACCCTGCAGCGGCTGCCTGGGGCGGGGGCCACATTAACCCCTGCAGCGCTGGCCAGCAGTGCAGCCGCGGGGCCCTGCATGGCCAGGCTCAGCCTGCCCCGGGCAGCCTTAGGCTTCACACCAGCAGCGGTAGCCGGGCTGGGCCGGGCCAGACTGGGCACGTGCATCCTGCTGCGGTCAGCTCCGTGCGCCCTCTCCCACACGCCGGCGCGGGGGCGGGGCCGCACATGCACCCTCCCCCAACCTGGGGCGCAATTAAACTGTCTGCCCAGGGTGCAGGAATGCCTCGGTCTGGCTCTGTTTGCCAGATTGTGAGCAGGAATTTAAATCTAGTCTTTTAATTCAGGAGGGGTATTGGCTATGTGAGGGGTGGCTCCTCTCATTTTTTCCTGTTTAATCTCTTCCACTTGGTAAACAATAATTAAATACAAGGAGATGTACCTGGCGCTGCTCGGGTTTTTCACTGAAGTAAATTTTGTTGGAAAAATAAAGGAAAAATAGACATGCTTTATTTCAATGTGTGTATTTTTTCAAAAATGAAGGAAATGAAGGCTGAAGTGAGAGCTCAGGGGTGAGGAGGGTGGGGCTAAGTTGTTTAGGGCAGAGGGTTGGCAGGCATGAGGGGGCTGAAGGCAGGGGGTTCAGGGGCAGGGGGAGAGACCTGGGGGTGCTCAGGGGAGAAAGAAGGGGTGCAGAAGTCAAGGCAAATGGGAGGTATAGGACTCAGGGCAGGGGCTCAAGACAGAGTATTGTGAGGTGTGGGGGGGCTTACTGGGGCCATCCTTGGCACTGAGGGTGGCGCTGCTCCAGCTGCAACTCCTCCCAGAGGGCTGGGGCAATGTTCCCCTGCCTGCGCGCCTCCTCCAGTTGCCCCTCATGTGGTCTGCAAGCTGTCTGGAGGGATCAGGATATGGAGGATGCCAACCTCTCCAGGGGGCTGCCAACAGCCTGCAGGATGTCTGGAAAGGATGAGGTTCTGGGTGCCAGAGGGTGCCCCATGGCCTGCAGGCTGTCTGGCGAGGCCAGGCTCCAATTGCTGTCCCCATCTAGTGCCCCTACCCCTATGGCCTGCCGGCTGTTGAGGTGGGGACAAGGCTCTGGGGGCTGCCCTTGGCCTTCAGCAGCTCCCCTATGGCCTGTAAGCTGTGTGTGTGTGGGGGGGGGGGGGAGGAATGAGGCTCTGGGGATTGGCACCCCCCCATCTTTGTCTGGGTAGATGCCTGCAGACTACCTGGGGGTTGTGGGCAGGATCTGGGCACTAAGTTAGTTCTAATTAGCGCTGTAGTGTAGACATACCCTCTGAGAGCAAGGAGACAGTCAGTGCCTCTGATTTCTCTTACCATTAACTAGGTTTCAATACTGTGAGGGGTCTTAGTAGACATTTCAATTAAAATTAATCAGTTGCAAGAAGGGAAGCCAGTGCATGATAAGTGATGAACAACTAGCATTATGTACTTTAAAGAAAATAAATTTGCTTAATTCAACAAATATAAAAAGTAGCATCGCCCCATTGTTTTGGATGCCACTGCAGAAGACAGGAAAAGACTGCAAAAGAATTATCAGCCTCTTGTAACTTGAAGAATCAATTCACTATTTTTTCTCTTTTTTTTCTCCCTCCCTCTACCTTTCTGTGCCTCTCTCCTCCAACCCCCCCCCCCCCCCACCAGCCTTCCCTTGTTTATTCTTGGATCTGGACTTTTAATACTCCAGTCATCTGGAGAAATGGGATGTACCCACGAAAGCCCATGACACCATCCACATGTTTTGTTAGTTTTTAACGGGTTGCTAGACTATTAGTTGTTTTTTTAAGTTTTTCCAGTGAGGGTATGTCTACACTACAGCGCTAATTCGAACTAACTTAATTTGAATTAGTTAATTCGAACTAAGTTAATTCGAATTAGTGCATCTAGACTTAAAAACTAGTTCGAATTAGCATTTTGCTTATTCGAACTAGCATGTCCACACTGAGTGGACCCTGAACTGAGGTTAAGGATGGCCGGAAGCAGTGCCGGCAGGGCATCAGGTTAGGACTTAGAGCGTGGAGCAGCTGTCTCAGGCTAGCCGAGGGCTGTGCTTAAAGAGACCCAACCCCCACCCCGGACAGACAGTTCTCAGGGGTTCCCCGCTTGCAAAGCAGTCCTGGCTTGGAGTGCCCTGAGTGCCCACACTCGGCACATCACAGCACTCGGCCATCAGCCCGGCTGCACTTGCCGCAGGCTGCCATACAGGGGGTGTCAATCGGGGGGCTTCAGGAGAGTTTCCACCCTGAGGAGTCCGCAGAGCCAGCCCAGTCCTCCCCATCGGGGGCTCGTACCTCATTCCTCCCTCACCTCCTTCCACTTACCCCTCCCTAGCCCCCCTTCCTGTTGTACAAAATAAAGGACAATTGTGTTCAAAAATGGAATCTGTCTTTATTGAACAAAACTGGGGGAGACTGGGAAAAGGAGGTGGGAGAGGGGAAGAGAGAGGGTGGGAGAGGGAAGGGCAACTAAAATGATCAGGGGTTTGGAACAGGTCCCATATGAAGAGAGGCTAAAGAGACTGGGACTTCTCAGCTTAGAAAAGAGGGGACTAAGGGGGGATATGATAGAGGTCTATAAAAGCACGAGTGGTGTGGAGAGGGTGCATAAAGAAAAGTTCTTCATTAGTTACCATAATAGAAGGACTAGAGGACACCAAATGAAATGAATGAGTAGCAGGCTTCAAACAAACAACAGAAAGTTCTTCTTCACAAAGCAAATAGTCAACCTGTGGAACTCCTTGCTGCAGGAGACTGTGAAGGCTAGAACTACAACAGAGTTTAAAGAGAAGTGAGATAAAGTCATGGAGGTTGGGTCCATGGAGTGGTATTAGCCAGGACGTAGGAATGGTGTCCCTGGCCTCTGTTTGTGGAAGGCTGGAGATGGATGGCACGAGACAAATGGCATGGTTATTGTCTTTGGTTCTTCCCCTCCAGGGTATCTAGTGTTGGCCGCTGTCAGCAGACAGGCTACTGGGCTAGATGGACCTTTGGTCTGACCCAGTACAGCCATTCTATGCTCAGGGCTCAGGGTCGGGGGTCTCACTGGACCACCCTGATTTTCATGCCAACCTGCTTCTGGGTGGCCAGGCTGGCAGCTATCCTGCCCTAGATGGATACTTTCCTGTGCCTAGTGCGGAGGTCGTGGATGATGTCCACGATGTCCGCACGAGACCAGGCGGGTGCCCGCCTCTTGCAGACCTGGGCAGGCTCCTGGGAGCTGCCAGCCTAGTCCTGGGAAGAGGGGGAGGGCTGGGTGGCAGCGGGTGGCTGGCTCGAGCCGTGCCAGGTGCAAGGTCTGCTGGCTGGGTGCTGGCAGGCTTGCACCTGGCACGGGCACCGTAGCCAGCCCATGCCCCTTTAAGGGCTCCGGGGTCAGGAGGGGGGCAGACGAGTTTCCCTGGTGGTGCCCAGAGTGGCTACCAGAGAAAGCTGGGGAGGGCTAGCCTCCCACTAGTTCGAATTAAGTGGCTACACAGTCCTTAATTCGATCTACTTAATTCGAACTAGGCGTTACTCCTCGTAGAATGAGGTTTACCGAGTTCGAATTAAGCGCTCCGCTAGTTCGAATTAAGTTCGAACTAGCGGTTTGTATGTGTAGCGCCTATCAAAGTTAATTCGAACTAACGTCTGTTAGTTTGAATTAACTTTGTAGTGTTGACATACCCTTACAGACTAAGTTGGCTACCCCTCTGAAGCTGCAAAATAAAAGAATGTATATATACAGGAAAGAAGTATTGTCTGTTTTTTTGTTAAATGAGAAAAAAGAAACTTACTATAAATGTAATAAAAGTCCAATTTTTGTTTCACGATGGCAATTAAAACAACAATAATATTAATAAACAGCTTTGTTTGAAACAAGTGATTGCTGTGAGTAAGACTTCCTACTAGATGGAAGTTTGTCTCCGACAACTGAGAAAATCATGACCACAGAATGCACACAGTACAGTGTAATGGGGAAATACAGATTTTTTTTCCTCATTTGGCACATTATTGTTCTTGAATCATAAACTTCATGGGTAAGTGTAAATCCTATACATTTTAATGGAACTATGCCACATGCGAAGTCTTCTTCCTCCCCATAACAGTCATGTGGTCCCTAGAGGCAAATGGTGCCAGCAGCCGACTGCTTTGAATCATTTGGGGCTAGGGCAGAAGGGAGTTTTTCACTTATTCCTTCTTTTTTGTCTGACTGTGTGTGCAGGGCGGGTGAGAGAAGGGAATCTTTCTTGTTTGCATCTCCCAGTTTAAGGAGAGCTGGTCGTATCTCCCTGTTCACTCCCTGAGCCTTGAGGACTGGATCCAGGTAAGCCGGGGGCCACATTCAGACCCCATGCCTTAGATTCCACCTCTAGTGTAATAGGTGTCAGATTAGCGAAAGACCTGTGGCAGTGCATTTGGAAAGTAGTTTAGCACCAATAGTAGTATAAGTAATCTTTATTGTGACTTCCCAACAAGGTCCTCACAGGGTTTATGAGGGGAACAATTTAGCTTTGGGAACTGGAAGCACAGTAAATAAGCCCCAGGAACCTAGAGTAGGAAGGATCCTTTTAAAATGTATCACAATGGTTGAGAATGAGTGGCAGCATTAACAGTGCCTGGGCTGGGGTTTTGTAGTACCACTGTGAGAATTAAGGCATGTGGTTTTCATGATTTCATAAGGTGAAAGGGTTTACAAGTCAGTTAAAAGGATACATTTCTGTATCCCTAGTGCAAGCTAAAATAAAATGAAGCCATATTGAAAGAAGACTCACAAAAGGAAGTATAGGAATGAAGTAGAAAGTAAAAGAGAATGGTGTTTTGCCAAAAAAAGAGGTTTGCTAAATGAATAAACAATCTTGGTTCAAAACCCAATTATTTACAATGGGCCCATTCCTAAATGTCTTGCTCTGGCAAAGGAACTGGAAGTTTTCTCTGAGTTAGGACTTCTGATATGTGATAATGGTCTCAAGTTGAGGGGGGAGAGGTCCAGGTTGGATATTACGAAAAACTATTTCACTAGGAGGGTGGTGAAGCACTGGAATGGGTTATCTAGGGAAGTAGTGGAGTCTCCATACCTACAGGTATTTAAGTCTCGGCTGGACAAAGCCCTGGCTGGTTGATTTAGTTGGGATTAGTCCTGCCTAGAGCAGGGGGCTGAACTTGATGACCTTCTGAGGTCTCTTCCAACTCTATGGTGCTATGATTCTATGATTTTATGATATGGCATCCATAGTATAATACAGACAAAAACATGAACATGTCATAAAAGCACTCCTTGTCCTCCAACACAGTCCTATTCCTTCGTTCCTTACTCACATGTAATCTAAGTGCTACAGAGACAGGAGAAATATCTAACTATCAGCTACTTGTCACACTTAAGAGAGGAAGAAAGCTCCTGGGGCTAGACAATGGCTTAGGACATGGATTCCCAAACTGGGGTGTGTGCCTCCCTGGGGGTGTGTGAAGAAATTCCGGGGGAGGGGGGGCATGAGGTGACCCAGCCTCCTCCCTCCATCAAGTTTTGCTGCCTCGCTCAGGTCCTTTTTTTTTTCTTTGCTCAACAAGTTTTTCTGCTATTTTTTGGGGGGGAGGGGAGGCGTGAGGGTTTTTCAAAAATCAAAAAGGGGTGTGTGATGCCAAAAAGTTTGGGAACCACTGGCTTAGGAGGTCTGGATTTAATTCTTGACTATGCCATGAATGAGAGGTGTGACTGACGCTTGGATACACATTCCCCTCTAGCATTAATCTAGCTAGCATGACTCAAAATAGCAGTGAAGATGCAGCAGCAGGAATTGTATGGGCAGGAAAATGATATGACCCTGTGCTCTAAGTATGCATGTAGGCTGTGTCTACATTGGCACCCTTTTCCGAAAAAGGGATGCTAATGAGACAAGTCGGAATTGCAAATGCCACGGGGGATTTAAATAAAGCCTTTTCCGGAAGATCCCTTATTCCTGATTTTAAGAAGAATAAGGGATCTTCCGGAAAAGGCTTTATTTTCTGAAAGATCCCGTCTAGACTGGAGCTTTTCTCCAGCAAAGCCCTGAGCCGGAAAAAAGCGGCAGCCATGTTCATGCAAATGCCGGGGGGGATATTTAAATCCCCCGCGGCATTTGCAATTCCGACTTGTCTCATTAGCATTCCTTTTCCGGAAAAGGGTGCCAATGTAGACACAGCCGAAAAGTCCATGCTGAAAACCATATTGCTGCATCTTCCCACTACTTTTAGCTGCACTGGTTTGGACAATTGTAGAATGAGCATGTCTCCCTGTGCTGTAGTCAACCCCATCCCTTCCAGTGCGGACAGACCTTGAGCAACTCAGTTAATCTCCCTGCTTTAGTTCTTTATCGCTGCAATGGGAATAGTCATGAAGCTGACAGGTGGAATTGACCTGGACCTCTAGAGCTAAGTGTATGAGCCTCTGGCTAGTTATTAGCTAAGATTGTGAGCATGTTCATTCTCTCTGTGAGTATGTCTACACAGCAGTGTTATTTTGGAATAACTGACATTATTTCGAAATAACATAGTGCGCGTCTACACAGCAAGTCATTATTTTGAAATAATGTCAAGATGGAGGACTTCTTACTTTGACTCCTGTAAACCTCATTTCATGAGGAGTAAGGGAAGTCGAAGGTAGAGTTTTCTTCATTTGACTTCCTGCTGTGTAGAAAGCACCAAAAGCTGAATTAAGCTATTTCGATGCCAGCTATGCTATAGATATAGCTGAAGTTATGTATCATAATTCGACTTTTGCCCTGCAGTGTAGACATGCCCTGTAGGTTATAATAGCACACTATTTCTCCCACTCTTTTTTTCTTATCTAGTTAAATTATAAACCACGTAGGGCTGGAATTGCTATTTGCTATGTTTATGCAAACCCTAGCTGTTTGGGGCCCCAATGTTAACTAGGACCTGTTGGTAAATTTGCAATATAAATAATATTAGCAATAATACTGAGCTGGCACTATTAGCTAGCCTTTCACTGGATCCCCCAAATTACTACACAATCTGGAAGCAGATATATGTAGTAGTGTGTCTTGTCTCTCCTGCTTCATTCCCATCTCACCTGCTACCGTGGAAATCTGTCACCAGTCTTCCTGAGACTTCTTGGTCAAAAAGGTAGAGACAGAAATTACTTCAAGTGCTCAGAAAAGCCTACAGACTTTCTCAACTAATCTAAAGTTCTGAGATGACTGGGATGGCAGTCACTGTGCCACCAGTTGGCACTGGTGAGCCCTCAGTTGGAGTACTGCATCCAGTTTTGGGCATCCCACTTTCAGAAAGATGTGAACAACCGGGGAAAGGCCAAAAGAGAGCAAACAACAATATGAGATTTAGAAAACATGACCTATGGGGAAAAGTTATTAGAATTGCGCACGTTTAGGGTATGTCTACACTACAATGTTAGTTCAAACTAACGGACATTAGTTTGAACTAACATTCATAGCCGCTACACTAGTGCTCCGCTAGTTCGAATTTGAATTGAACTAGCGGAGCGCTTAGTTCGAACTAGGAAAACCTCATTTTACGAGGCTTAAGCCTAGTTCGAACTTACTAGTTCGAATTAAGGGGTGTGTAGCCCCTTAATTCGAACTAGTGGGAGGCTAGCCCTCCCCAGGTTTCCCTGGTGGCCACTCTGGCCAACACCAGGGAAACACTATGCCCCCCTCCGGGCCCCGGACCCCTTAAAGGGGCACGGGCTGGCCACGGTGCCCGTGCCAGGTGCAAGCCTGCCAGCACCCAGCCAGCAGACCCTGCACCTGGCACGGCACAAAGCCACCCACCCGATGTCCCCCAGCCCACCCCCTCTCCCGGGAGCTTGCCCTGGACCGCAAGAGGCGGGCATCTGCCTGGGCTAGTGCGGACATCGTGGACCTCGTCCACAATCTCCGCACTAGGCACAGGAAAGTGGCTGTCTAGGGCAGAAGAGCTGCCAGCCTGGCCACCCAGGAGCAGGTGTGCATGAAAATCAAGGGAGTCCACTGAGACCCCCGACCCTGAGCCCTGAGCTTACAATGGCCGTCCTGGGTCAGACCAAAGGTCCATCTAGCCCAGTAGCCTGTCTGCCGACAGCGGCCAACCCTAGGGACCCTGGAGGAGATGGACCAAAGACAGTGACCAAGCCATTTGTCTCATGCCATCCCTCTCCAGCCTTCCACAAACTTTGGGCAGGGACACCACTCCTACCCCCTGGCTAAGACTACTCCATGGACCCAACCTCCATGACTTGATCTAACTTCCCTTTAAACTCTGTTCTAGTTGTAGCCTTCACAGCCTCCTGCAGCAAGGAGTTCCACAGGTTAACTATTTGCTTTGTCAAGAACAACAACTTTCTCTGACTAGTTTCAAGCCTGCTACCCATTCCTTTCCTTTGGTGTCCTCTAGTCCTTCTTTAGGGGAACTCATGAAGAACTTTTCTGAATGCACCTTCTCCACCCAACCCCTGCTTTTAGAGACCTCTATCCTGTCCCCCCTCCGTCTCCTCTTTTCTAAGCTGAACAGTCCCAGTCTCTTTAGCCTCTCTTCATATGGGACCTGTTCCCAACCCCTGATCATGTTAGTTGCCCTCCCCTCTCCCAGCCTTTCTCTTCCCCTCTCCCACCTCCTTTTCCCAGTCTCCCCCAGTTTTGTTCAATAAAGACAGAGTCAATGTTGGAAGAAACGTTATCTTTATTTTGTACATCAATAAGAAGGGGGGCTAGGGAAGGATAAGTGGAAGGAGGTGAGGGAGGAATGGGGTACGAGCCCCCGATGGGGAGGACTGGGCTGGCTCTGCGGGTTTCTGGGGGTGGAAGCTCTCCTGCAGCCCCCCGATTGTCCCCTCTTCCCAGATGGCAGCCTGCGGCAAGTGCAGCCGGGCTGATGGCCGAGTGGTGTGATGTGCCCAGTGTGGGTACTCCGGGCACTCCAAGCCAGGACTGGTTTTCAAGCGGGGCACCCCTTAGAACTGACTGTCCGGGGTGGGGGTCAGGACCCTTTAAGCACAGCCCTCGGCTAGCCTGAGACAGCATCTCCACGCTCTAAGTCCTCCTCTGATGCCCTGCCGGCACTGCTTCCGGCCATCCTTAAGCCCTGTTCAGAGTCCACTCAATGTGGACTTGCTAGTTCAAATTAGCAAAACGCTAATTCGAACTAGTTTTTAGTTCTAGACGCGTTAGTTCGAATTAGCTTAGTTCGAATTAACTAATTCAAACTAAGTTAGTTCGAACTAGCTCTGTAGTGTAGACATACCCTTAGTCTCAAGAGAAGGCTGAGGGGATACATGATAACAATCTTCAAATCAGTAAAAGGTTTTTATAAAGAGAATGGTGACCAATTGTTCTACATCCACTAAGGGTAGGACAAGAAATAATAGACTTAGGACATAGCCAGGGAAATTTAGATTGGATATTAGGAAAATTTTATAACTATAAGGGCAGGTCTACACTTAACAGCTGTGCCACTGTAGCACTTTAGTGAAGATGTTACTATGCTGACAGGAGAGCTTCTCTTTTCCCATCAGTGTAGTTAATTCTCTGGGGGTATGTCTACACTACCCCGCTAGTTCGAACTAGCGGGGTAATGTATGCATACCGAACGTGCTAATGAAGCCCGGGATTTGAATTTCCCGGGCTTCATTAGCATAAAGCCGGCTCCGCCATTTTTAAAAGCCGGCTAGTGCGAACCCCGTTCTGCGCGGCTACACGCGGCACGGGCTAGATAGTTCGAACTACGTAGCCATTCCGATCTATCTGTACACCTCGTTCCACAGATAGATCGGATAGATCGGAATGGCTACATAGTTCGAACTATCTAGTCCGTGGCGCGTGTAGCCGCGCGGCACGGGGTTCGCACTAGCCGGCTTTTAAAAATGGCGGAGCCGGCTTTATTCTAATGAAGCCCGGGAAATTCAAATCCCGGGCTTCATTAGCACGTTCGGTATGCATACATTACCCCGCTAGTTCGAACTAGCGGGGTAGTGTATACATACCCTGGGAGATGAGATAACACTGTCTACATCAGGGTTTAGGGGGCATAACTAAATTGCTCAGGGGTGTGGGGTTTTCATTCCATTAGCTATACCCATGTAAGTTTGTAGTGTAGGCCTTGCCTTAGAATAGGTTAGCACTAGAACAGTTATGTAGGAAGGACAAGGAACAGGTTAAATAAACAATACTGATGATCTGAATATGCTTTGTCCTGCAGGCAGATGGACAAGTTGGTCTCTTGAATCCCTTCCAGCTCAACATTTCTGATCCTATAATTAGGGCAATGAATAGAGAAGTCACTGAGCAGTTACATACTACAGCAGAGCAAATCAAATAATCACATCTGTGGACTTCCTTTATACAGAAAAAAAAAATTCCCCTACCCGGGGCTTTCCTTTCCTAGTGCTGAAATCCATTTTCAAGTGGAAAACCCCAATGTATGAAAACAAAGAAATCAAACAAACAATTGAAAACTTGACTGTCCCATCTTCTGGAAGATTCTTCTCAATCTGTTTAGGTTGCACCAAGACTCTCTTTCTGGTGCAAGAAGGCAGAATTTATATAGCCCCTTCTCTGACATACCGTATCTCAATTGAGGATTCCTACAAGTGCTAGGAAACTATATTTCTCAATAATTTCTCCTCACTAAGGGAAGAAGGAGTCCAGACCACTTTACTCTGGGAATTTTAGTCTTAGGACTTCATTAGGTTGGGTTTCTCTCCAAAATGGCATACAGCCGCTTCAAGATATCATTTTCTCTCTTAGGAATTGTTGCCTACTCCACAGGTGTGTCTTTTCCAAAAATGCCTAGAGCAGCCTAAGAATGTTGTGACACATATCTAATTTCCAGCTCAAACTGAAGATAACTACTAGGGTTTGCCAGATGGTTTAATTAAAAATTCCAAACACACACACACCCAAAAAAGGGGAGAAGGAATTTTGTTGAGAAAAAAAAGGAGACCAAAGTTTTTAAGCAAAAAAAAAAAAAAAAAGGACACTGAGAGTTAAAACAGCATGGCCCCTTTAAGAAAAGCCTTTGAAGCTTTTTGCCAGTGGCCATCTTGTTTTCCTGATTGAGTCAGAACACAGCTTCCTTGCAGGACCAGGTAAGTGGGAGCGCTGGGAGGCTCGGTGGGAGGAGCCCGGGGGGGGGGGGGGAGGGTGGAAGGCCCAGGGCTGGGCCTGGTAGCTTAGCATGTATAGGATTGCCAGGTGTCCAGTATTTTCGTCTCCTGGCAGGGGAAAAAATCAGAAAATATTGGACATTTTAGCTGTCCGGTATTTTCTGATTTTTTTTACTGGACAGGAGGCGAAAATACCGGTCTGTCTGGGTCAATACCAGACACCTGGCAGCCCTAATAACTACAACTGAGGCCAGACCTCTCTCATCAGGTTTCGTGTAATGATTTATTTTTAAATAGAGTAACTTAGGGACTCCTTTAGGTGTTGCATCACAAGGACACCCCTGTTCGATCTGTTCGATGTAAACGTGACCATAGGTGGGGAGGGGCTGACTGTTTTTGTTTTTAATTGGAGTTAAGAATTCTAAAACTATCACAGCTCCTTTTTGTTGACCACTGGCTTCTTATAGGAATGGCTAATTGAATGTCTTGCTCTAGTATGTATTAGACAGAAGAGAGGTGGGACAGAGCTTCAAATGGATAGCTTGTATCAAAGGGTTGTAGCAGCAGACATTTATTGGATCAGACCGAGGCTGACCTTTTATTGGCAGAAAAATAAAAACACATACTAAAAGAATCAGTGACATTCTTACAATTCTGTGCTGCAACAGCTGACCTTCTTGGAGAAAAAGGCTAGCTACTGAGGTTGAAAATTTGGGGAAGGATGGTAGTGAATAATTTTTAAGAAACAGCATTGTGTAATATTTTGACCATCTGTAGCATATACATGCTCCGGGAGGTAGTTCAACAGTAATCTACAGAGTAAGCAAGTATGTTTTGAGGCCATATTGGATTCTTTCTAGAGACACATAATTGGAGACAAGGGAGCTCCACAGCTTGCTGTCCCACCCAGTATTTAGCATGGGGAACATGCCCAGGGACCTTAAAGCACCAGTGAGTACAATGGAGAATTCAGACAAGCTGGAGCCTATCAGTGACCTTTGTTCCTGTCTCACCTCCATCTGACTGGACTCAGACTGGGTTTTACATTCCACACCAATTCTCATGAAAGCCAATGAAAAGACTCCTGTCACAGCTCAATTCCCCAACCTGACACTATACGTGCAGAGATGGGGAGCCGGCTAACTGAATAAACTCTACAAAACCTTGTCTGTGATTCCCAGAAACAAATTTATTCAATCTGTCCCCCTCTGAGATTCAAAAACAAACAAACAAACAAACAAACAAACAAACAAACAAACAAAAAACCCAAGACTGGCTCCTTGCTGCCACCACTCAAGTGATTTTAAAATATCAGGAAAGAGATCACTTAGGAATCTCCTCCCTAAGGTAAAGCTCTCCCCCCTGCCTCAACCTCTGTTTTGCTTGGCGTTGGGAAAACAGAGGGAAACCACAGACAACAGTAGGCTCTGCCCTTGTGATGAAGCACTTAATCCTAAGGACACAACAATCAACCAATAACAATTAATTAGAATAAAAATAAAACACTTTTATTATTAAAACAAAACTATTGTTGCAAGCATAATAAATTGGCTAGGTGGTAAATTGCCACAATTTGATATATATACTCAGGGAAAATCCCTGGGCTGTAATCCTTAGTGACAAAAGAGAAAAACAATTAGGCAGCTCAGACATGATTTCTAAATCCCTAAACAAGGAAAACAATAAACCCTGATAGACTATCCCCTACTTGTACATTTCAAGAAGTACATTCTTGGAGAGAGAAAGTGTCTCCCATCTTCCTCAATAGCTGGGAGAAACTGCTCTGATCTGAAACAAAGGAGAGTGAGAGAGAGAGAGAGAGAACCCCCCTCCCGCCCTTTTCCAGTTTGAAATTCCTACCTGCCTTGTTATTGGCTGATTGCCTGGCCCCGCCCCCCCCCCCCCCCGCCAGCCAACACCTTTGCTAGGTATCTGAGTTAACCCTTTAGTCACCAGGTGCTGCTCAGGACTCCTCATCATGACAACTCCCAATGGCTTAAAGCAGAGTTTGATCAGGTCCATGGAGCCCAATCCTTCTCCAAGTGAAATCAGTGGGAATTTTGTTATTGACTTTAATGGGAATTGGGTTGAGCTGTAGAATCCCCTTTTTTTACTCACGCCTCTCCTGCACAGTCACTTTGTGATTATTTAAAGAAACTCATTCTTGTAGGCCTTGGGACTAGAGAGGGATGGCTGGAGCAAGGGAAAGCCCACATCTGAATGCATAAAGGTATGTTTTTGCTGAACAACCAGCAGTGTGTAGGAGAAAAATGGTTCCTGATTTAGGTATCTACATCACTACCTTGTGAAAAATCAAGTTGTCATGTCTGGAGTGGGAAATGTATTTGTATTTGGTTATTATATGAATATTTTATTTTTCTTTCTACCATCTCAGCATCTGATTGCATTACATGTGCTAAATTACATGGCCCAGAGAAGACAGCATAAATAGCACCACTCCTTGTACTTCCCCAATGAAGAGAAAAACATCCCCAGGGATGATCCAAAGTTAAGCGATTGGCTAAAAAGATCTTCCTGGACCCCAGCCTTTGATGCCACCTAGGGAGGCCGATTCCCCACCATGGACGCTTCATGAAAAGTGTCCTTCCCTTGGTCTCCAAGAGTTCTAGGAAAAACGGGATGCATCAGCCATCACAGGATGTCTGCAGATAAACAATCTCTCCTAAGGGATGTCTATCCTGCAGCCATGGAATGTGATTGTAACTCATGTAGGCACATCCAAGAGAGCTTAATCTAGCTCACTCAGGTATCAAAACAGCTAGCCTGCAGCACTGAGTGAGTCTTACAATAAATGAGGTAGCCAGCCTGCACTGAGCTTCACACTGCTATGGTGCCATTCCTTCAGTACTCTAGCTATGTCTGCATGAACTGCAGACACACCCTGTGATTTCATTATAGACCCACTCTTAACTAGTCAGGCCTGAGACTTCATAGATCAATAGTTACTGGGAACAGAGAAACCATGAAGTATGCAGAGCATCAGTAACACCAACCCTTAATTTTTCCTCCATGGATCTTTAAGTGCTTTACAAAAGAGGTGAGGATAGTTGTTTCCTTTTTTACAGATAGGGAAGTTGGCACACAGAGGCTCCGTCTAAACTACACCCCTCTGTCAGCAGAGAGATGTAAATTAGATGTATCAAAAGTGCAAATGGAACCGGGCTTTAAATATCCTGTGCTTCATTTGCATAATGGCGGTCGCCACTTTTTTCCAAAATGAGGCTTTTCAGAAAAACCCAGCAGTTTAGAAGGATCAAAAAGTGGATCAAAAAGAAGAGTACAGGATCTTTCGAAATGGGGCATTTCTGTCAAAAATGCCCCTTCTAAACTTTTTTTCCCGAAAAGCCCCGTTTCAAAAAAAGAGGGGGCTGCCATTATGCAAATGAAGTGTGGGATATTTAAATCCTGTCTTCATTTGCACTTTCGATACATCTAATTTACATCCTTCTGCCGACAGAGAGGTGTAGTTTAGACATGGCAAGAGAGATTAAGTAGTTTGGCTGAGCTCACCCAGGAGGCCCGTAGGGGTGTATCTACACAGCAAAGTTATTTTGGAATAATGGCCGTGTCTACATGTGAGTGTCTACACAGCAATTCTGTTATTTTGAAATAATTTTGAAATAACGGACATTATTCCAATTTCTGTAAACCTAATTCTATGAAGAATAATGCCTATTCTGAAATAGCTATTTCGAAATAAGGCATGTGTAGATGCTCCACTTCTGCTATTTCGAAATAGCTCGTCACTAGGACCATTCTAAGTTATTCTTCCTGGGGCTCTAAACGGAGGTAGCACGTCTACATTAGGGAAGCCTGCCTCAGACTAATTTTGAAGCTTCCCTACAGTATAGACGTGCTATTTTGAAATAAGCTATTTCAGAATTACTATTCCAGAATAGTTAATTCCAATATAACTGCGCAGTGTAGACATAGCCTAGCAGAGCTGCAAATAGAGTCCAGCTTTTCTGAATCTCACTCAAAGTGCCCTCTGCTTTAGGCCACACTATAATATCAGCTCACTCACCCAATTCACTAGGAAGGTGGATTGCTGCCTTCCTCTCTGAACTTTCTTTAAGGCTACCCCAATCTGAACAATTTCCAGCAGTCCAACCTAGGATTGTGGTGTGGTATCCACCTTGCTGAATTCATACTAAGAATTTACTAAATGCTATCAGTTCAATGGCAGCCAGAAACTCCTTTTCTATGGAAGGCTGATAATGTATGCATTGCAGCTTAGTTGTGTGTTTATTGTGTTAAAAAACCAGAATTAATATGTCTCAGAAAAGTTTTGAAAATTAAGTTGAGGATCCAAATTCAGCATGTTGTTGAGATAAGCACAGATAATTTTCTCCTAAAATCCATGCTGTGGTCAGTTTCTGTAAATCAGTTTCAAATATGTAGGCTGAAATATAGTTTCTACTGCTAAATCACTCCAGTGAGTAATCAGTATCCACTTCCTCTCCTACCTTTCCCTCATTGTTGTCTTTAGAGTTGGACATACCGGATGAGCTGTCTCACAGCAGTGAAACATTTCATTTTTGACTGTCTGGAACTTTGTAACTTCATTTTCATTTCAATAACATTTTAACGATGTGATTTTTCCCATCTTACCGTGCTTTTCTTTGAAGCAAAACAAAGAAAGATACTACTTCTTGCACAAATTTATGGTAGGAAAAGAAATTGATCTGGGAGAAAATGTAATGTCAGAAAAGTCACACCTGGTTTCTTTTCTCATAGTACAAATTATGTGAACTGGAGCTTTGCAATACTTTGAGTATGTCTACACTACAAACATTATAGTGGTAGAGCTGCAGTTATGTAACTATAGTGCAGACTCTTGTTCCAGTGAGAGAAAGGGGTTTTTCATTCCTGGAATGAATCTGTCCCCTTGGGTATGTCTACACTACAAAGTTAATTCGAACTAACAGACGTTAGTTTGAATTAACTTTGATAGGCGCTATACTAGCGCTCCGCTAGTTCGAACTTAATTCAAACTAGCGGAGCGCTTAATTCGAACTAGGTAAACCTCATTTTACGAGGACTAACGCCTAGTTCGAATTAGCTAGTTCGAATTAAGGGCTGTGTAGACCCTTAATTCAAACTAGTGGGAGGCTAGCCCTCCCTAGCTTTCCCTGGTGGCCACTCTGGGCACCACCAGGGAAACTCGTATGCCCCCCTCCTGGCCCCGGAGCCCTTAAAGGGGCACGGGCTAGCTACAGTGCAAGCCTGCTAGCACCCAGCCAGCAGACCCTGCACCTGGCACGGCTCGAGCCGGCCACCCGCTGCCACCCAGCCCTCCGCCTCTTCCCGGGACCAGGCTGGCGGCTCCCAGGAGCCTGCCCGGGTCCACAAGAGGCGGGCGCCCTCCTGGTCTAGTGCGGAGATCGTGGACCTCATCCACGACCTCCGCACTAGGCACAGGAAAGTGGCCATCTAGGGCAGGAGAGCTGCCAGCCTGGCCACCCAGGAGCAGGTGTGCATGAAAATCAAGGTGGTCCACTGAGACCCCCGACCCTGATCCCTGAGCTTAGAATGGCCATACTGGGTCAGACCAAAGGTCCATCTAGCCCAGTAGCCTGTCTGTCAACAGCAGCCAACACTAGGGACCCTGGAGAGGATGGACCGAAGACAATGACCAAGCCATTTGTCTCGTGCCATCCATCTCCAGCCTTCCACAAACAGAGGCCAGGGACACCATTCCTACGTCCTGGCTAATAGCACTCCATGGACCCAACCTCCATGACTTTATCTCACTTCTCTTTAAACTCTGTTATAGTTGTAGCGTTCACATTCTCCTGCAGCAAGGAGTTCCACAGGTTGACCATTTGCTTTGTGAAGAAGAACTTTCTGTTATTAGTTTGAAGCCTGCTACCCATTCATTTCATTTGGTGTCCTCTAGTCCTTCTATTATGGGAACTAATGAAGAACTTTTCTTTATGCACCCTCTCCACACCACTCATGCTTTTATAGACCTCTATCATATCCCCCCTCAGTCTCATCTTTTCTAAGCTGAGAAGTCCCAGTCTCTTTAGCCTTTCTTTATATGGGACCTGTTCCAAACCCCTGATATTGTACTTGCCCTCCCCTCTCCCACCCTCTCTCTTCCCCTCTCCCACCTCCTTTTCCCAGTCTCCCCGAGTTTTGTTCAATAAAGAGAGTTTCTATTTTTGAAGACATGTCCTTTATTTTGTACATCAGGAAGGTGGGCTAGAGAGGGGTAAGTGGAAGGAGGTGAGGGAGGAATGAGGTACGAGCTCCCGATGGGGGAGGACTGGGGTGGCTCTGCGGGCTTCTCGGGGTGGAAGCTCTCCTGAAGCCTCTTGATTGCCCCCCCCCCTCCAGATGGCAGCCTGCGGCAAGTGCAGCCGGGCTGATGGCCGAGTGCTGTGATGTGCCGAGTGTGGGCATTCAGGGCACTCCAAGCCAGGACTGCTTTGCTGTCCCTCATCAAGTTAGACAAGCGAGTGGGGAACCCCTGAGAACTGTCTGTCCAGGGTGGGGGTCGGGTCCCTTTAAGTACAGCCCTCGGCTAGCCTGAGACATCAGCTCCATGCTCTAAGTCCTAATCTGATGCCCTGCTGGCACTGCTTCCAGCCATCCTTAACCTCGGTTCAGGGTCCACTCAATGTGGACATTCTAGTTCAAATTAACAAAACGCTAATTCAAACTAGTTTTTAGGTCTAGATGCACTAGTTCGAATTATCTTAGTTCGAATTAACTAATTCAAATTTAGTTAGTTCAAATTAGTGCTGTAGTGTAGACATACTCCTTGAGAGGTGATAGCTCATCTGGAACTTAGATCGCTTTAACTACATTTCTCTGGGTGGGAATTTTTCACACCCCTGAACATTATAGTTAGGTTGACTTAAGTTGTAGGTGTAGTGCGGGCGTTAGTTTCCTACCATTCTTCATTGAATTACAACATGTGAGCTGCACAGTACCAGTAAATGTCTTATTAGCTCATTGGGTATCATTAGTTACACAAGTCCTGGACCACCAAGGTACTTACATGTCAACTCCAATCACATGAGTAGTTCCAATGAAGTATCTTGCTGACCTGATATATTAAGATGGAAGACAGAACAGTGCTAAATTACTTAGATTTAAGCATTGCTGGAACATTTTCAGTTCGTGAACTCCCAGCCAAACATAAGTTTCATTTCTTTTTTCTCTTATCTAAAAATATTTGAAGAAAAAGAAACCCACTGAGAGAAAAACAGTCATGGAGAGTCAGCAATGATAACATTGAGCAATAGCAGAGCAGAAAACAGAAAGGAAAGTAATACAAACATTCATATATAGTTTTTAATTCAATGTACAATTCATGTTTTGTGATGCACTGAAAAATGTACAACAATCATAGGATACATTTTACTTTTCACTCCTTTTTTCTTGGCCCAGCTTTCAGGCTAGCAGAGTCCATGGAAATGCATGTAATCTGGATTAGAAGCAGTCAGTCTGCATCTAGACAGGGTAAAGTTGTTTGCACCTTTTGGCTGTGTCTAGACTGCATCCCTTTTCCGTAAAAGGGATGCAAATTAGACACATCGCAATTGCAAATGAAGCGGGGATTTAAATCTCCCCCGCTTCATTAGCATAAAAATGGCTGCCGCTTTTTTCCGGCTCGGAGTTTTGCCGGAAAAAAGCACCAGTTTAGACGCGGATCTTTAAAATGAGGGATAAGGGATCTTTCGGAAAAGGCTTTATTTTCCGAAAGATCCGCGTCTAGACTGGCGCTTTTTTCCAGCAAAGCTCCAAGCCGGAAAAAAGCGGCAGCCATTTTTATGCTAATGAAGTTGGGGAGATTTAAATCCCAGCTCCATTTGCAATTGCGATATGTCTAATTTGCATCCCTTTTACGGAAAAGGGTTGCAGTCTAGACACAGCCTTTCTGTTTTAAAGAGCAGCCTGCTTAGTTGTTCTCAGTTTTTGTATTCTTGTATGTTGTGATTCTAAGAAATAAAGTAGTGTTAAGTTGCAAATTTCAAGCAAAAGTATTTGATGCTTTTAGCAATCTTCTCCATTTGTGTGCTATGAAAATAACCTACAAAATCGTTCATTTTATTAATAAATAAAAATTGATAAGAACACTTTCCCATGTGCCTAATAGAGAACTGAAATTCTATTTAAACTTACATTGTTAGTACTTGATCTATGATTATGGACCATATTCTCTTTTAAACACATGTAGCTCCATTGAACTAAATAAGGCTGCACAAGTGTAATGTAATTTACATTTATGATTCTGTTCCACTGAATATAATTGCTAAAAGATGAATACTGGAAAGAGATCATTTTGGAGTGTCGGGACAAACGCGTCCTAAGTCCATGGCATGAACTGGAAAAAACAAAACAAAACCAAAAAAAAAAATCCTCTTTAGTGAAGCAAGTGGAATCACAGTGACATGAGAAAAAGAGCACAACATCCACCTCGAATCCATACATTTAATTGTACTCTGTACAGTTAGCTCAAAGTAATTGTTTTCTAATTTGATACTATGGTAAATTATGAAATCATATAAATTACAATGGGGGTGTTATCCTTGGGTGGGCTAGACTTTACTGTCCTCTTCCAGTGTCTGAAAGAAACCCCCATTTCCACAGCAGTACTGGAAATCCAGAGTTCAGTCTGTAAGGAATTTCAGTGAGGATTGCCCAGTGTCAGCCTCCCTACATTCAAGTTCCAAAAGAAACTAAAGAAACTAATTTAATTAAATAACTATAAAATCTTATGAAGAAACAAATAATCTAATTCTTACACAGAACACAGATATTTTATAACCCACAGATAATCTCCATAGTTACAGTAAACATAAGTAAAGAGAAAACTAAAAGTGAAATTTGAACAGTTCAGTCCACACAAACACAGTAAGAAAAGAGATCCCAAAAGCTTAGATTTAGTTCACCAAAGTCTCAGTTCCTGCCTCTGATCATCAACTCTGCGCCATATGCTAAGTCTGAATTCTCTCTCCACTTGCTTGTAGGGAATCTTCAGTTGCAGTCCAGGCAGACTCATAGACTCATAGACGTTAAGTTCAGAAGGGACCATTATGATCATCTAGTCGGACCCCCTGCACAGTGCAGGCCACAGAATTTCACCCACCCCTCCTAAAATAATCCTCTCACCTATAGCAGACTCTTCCTCTGCTATGATCACTGCTAGGCAGCCAGCTCACTGATTAACTAGTCAGTTAGCTCACAAGTGACCAAACAGACTTAAAGAAACCCCGCTACAAAAAAACAACAAAAAAACCCCAAAACAACAACAACAACAAAAACTGAGAATAACAAAATAGATGTGACTCTCTCCCCATTGCTACATTTACAGAAGAGCTGAAGGATCACACTGACTAAGAAAGTGAACTAGAACAGTTTGACTAAAATCTAAACAACATTTAAAGCAGATAATTAACACAGAAGTTATTTTCCCTCCCAGGTTCTCCTAGATCTAAGTAGCATTGCCCATGAGCCCTGGTAGAGGGTTAACAACTTCACTACCTGCTGCAAAGTGCTGCAGAGTGAGGAACAGCAGCCTGTTTTCAGCTCCTGGATCAGCTTCTCCCAGCTCACACAAGACCCTTAGAAAAGCATCTGCCCTGCCAGCTTGCTCATGAAGTCTGCCCTCAAAAGACTGGACCCAACTCCAGAAGCTTCTGGGTGGAGTGCTGAATCTGTCCAGCAACAGTAACACTTAACTCACTCCTACTTCCCTCACAGTCCCCTGTATCATTCGTTACACACCTACTAATGTCTTCAGCAAATGAAGAAGGGGTACTTCAGACAACAACCTCCTTCTCTGCACAGTCCAGAGTCATCCTCAGAGAAGATCCAGCATGTGTACTGAATGAGGCAGGGTCCTGTGAAAAAAGACGATGTGATCGTGTAATTAAACACTGTCCTAAAGTATGTATTCCAGGGATTGAAAGTACATCAGAAGTGCATAGGCAACCTTAATTCTGGCATTTCCTATCTTTTCAGTACTTGACTTGCAACCTTATCATTCTTTAATGCAGTTTTAAAATAAACTCGCCTAAGTTTTCACAATAAATAAATAAATAATAATAAATAATCCTCATGTGGCACTATCGGCACCTCTGACATGGTTCCTCATGAATCTTCAGATCTGCAGCACAGTTCTCTACCACATCAGCTAATGGACTTAAAAGCAAGAGGAGATTTTATTTGTGTATGTGGCCCTGTCACTAAAGGGGGATGGAGATACTACTTCGCCAACCATTTTCACAGCTGTTTACCAGATAACACAGGAAAATTGACACCAGGTGACAATAGGTTGGGTACAGGTTGGACATCCCTGGTCTGGTACCATTGGGACCTGACCGGTCCTGAAGGAAGGAGTTTGCCAAACCAAGGGTTGTCGGCTCCCCTGCTTACAGATTCTGGACTCTCCCAGGATCTCTCAGTATATATCACCAGGCTTCCCCGTCCTTGGGCCACCAGGCTCCCAGCTCCCCGACCAGCCCTGAGTCTGCTGGGGCTCTGCTGCCCAAGGCTGCCAGACTCTGCTGCCCTTGGGCCACCAGGGCCACAAGAACTAGAGGACACCAAATGAAATTAATGGGTAGCAGGTTTAAAACTAATAAAAGGAAGTTCTTCTTCACACAGCGTGTAGTCAACCTGTGGAACTCCTTGCCAGAGGAGGCGGTGAAGGCTAGGACTATAATAGAGTTTAAAGAGAAGCTGGATAAATTCATGGAGGTTAGGTCCATAAAAGGCTATTAGCCAGGGGATAAAATGGTGTCCTTGGCCTCTGTTTGTCAGAGGCTGGAGAGGGATGGCAGGAGACAAATCGCTTGATCATTGTCTTCGGTCAACCCTCTCTGGGGTACCTGGTGCTGGCCACTGTCGGTAGACAGGATACTGGGCTAGATGGACCTTTGGTCTGACCCAGTATGGCCGTTCTTATGTTCTTATGTTATGTTTATGTTCTTTGCTGCCCCAGGGCCACTGGGGTCCCACTGTTCTGGACCACTGGGGCTCCGCTCCTCAGATCCATGGCCAGCTGTGGAGCAACTGGCACTCCGCAGTCCTGACGCTGCCCTAGGGTGCCAAGACTCCACTGCCCCAACCTGGGGCTCTCTGTCTAGGGGCTGTCTGGTCCAGCAACATCCATGGTCCTGCCAGACCACAGATGTTGCCAGACCAAAGACTCCTGGACCAGAGAGGTTCAACTGTACTAGATTCTGGAGCAGATTATGATTTAGTGTTGCAAGTTGTTCTGGCCCTATCTCCTTCCCTTTGCTCTAATTGATATTTTGTCATCAAATCCTGACCTTCCCCTCCTTGCTCTTATCTTCCCCCAGTCCCTGGCTCCTGTCATCTTAAACTTCTCTTTGTTCCTATCTCCTTTCTTGTATTTTTTTTTGTATCCATCTATTCCAAATGCCCACTCCCAGCTCCTTCTTCTATCCTTACTCTTCCACAGCTTCTATTTGCCCTTTCCCACCTTGCTTCTCTTCTTGCAATCCCCCCTCCGCTGCCAACTCCTAATCCCTCTAAATTTGAATCAGGTACTTTCCTTCTTTCTCTGCATGCTCAGGGGACACTGAAAACACAGGATGGGAGAGCTTCCTGCTCTCACTTCTGGCGCCTGGCACCACAGTTGCTTCCTAGCAGCCAGAAGCTTCAATTACAGAGAAAGTCCTGCTTGGCTTTTGTAGCTGTGTGAATCTTCAGAGAATTTAGCTGCCAAACAAGTCACTGAGCATGTGTAAACAGATTTTGCAGAGTCTTATAGTTTATTAAATTTAGCAGTTTTTTTTACAGAAGTGGCAAAAAGCAGTCTTGATATCAGGCCAATCCCTCCTCCCATCAAATTTTAAATCCCTAATCCAAAATATGGAAATGTTAGAGATTCTCATAAAACAGGGGAAAGTGTTTTATGATCATGGACAATACAATATATATTTCCTTAATCTGATATTCAGACACTTCTGAATCCTATTAGCATAACCTTTCTCCCAATATATCAGGCATACACAATGAAAATATCTGTTTGAACAGTTATAAATGGCTATGTACGCAGCCTACCACCCAGGCCCTCAAGAGGAAGCCCTAAACAGTTGTCAGTCAAAGGTCAGTATTCTAACACAATTTTATTACATTTAAAAATATATTTTAAACAATATAATGAACATGATTAACAAGACGAAAGCTCAACAATTCTAGGAAGATCTGATATGAAAAATGAAATTGATAGCAAGTTTCCTTTCCTCAAGATGCGGCTAGTCATTCTTTCCCCATCCTTTAGGGCTGAGGCTTTTCTGCTGATCTATTTCCTTTTTATTTGCTGCATACAGCAGGATGAATACATGTCTATTCACAGGAAAGCAATGGAGGCTGAGGTAAGTCCTGTACAATCTTTCCTAAAATAAGGGCTTTTATTTTTGAAACTATGGTAGGGATTGATTGATTAAATTTCATTTAAGGCTTCATTTAAGGTTTAAGACAAGAGCTGATAGCAAGGTATGAAGTGGTTTGAAAACTTTCTCGTCTAAGGAAGTCAAGGAAAGAGATGTGACTGTTGGGGTCTCAAAGAAGATGAAACTCAAAGCAGTCTGAAGACCTTGGATAAAGTTCTAGGATGTATCCACACGCCTTGAGGGTTGGTTTTAAATTTAATCCCATGCTAGTAGTGAGAGATGGCAATCACTGATATATGCAGTTTTGTCTTGGGAAGAGGGAAGTCTCTCACATTAGTTTCTCAGGTTGTCAATACATAGCCTGAAAACAAGACTTCTTCAGGAGTGGGACATCTCATGGAGCTGCCTGGGCCAAAACAGAAGCCATAGACAGGTTCTGAGGCTGTAAAATGTACTGCAATAATGTGAAGTAAAACTTTGGAAATATGCGTGACTAAGAGCTGCTATTTTCAATTGTACAAGCCCACATCTATAAATGTAAGTTTACTTGTACTGGGTATTTTACTGTTCCAAAATATTTCATATAATTACATATCATAATATAATACCACTGCAAGTAGTGTTAGAAAAACCTTTGTCCTCAACTTTAAATACAGCCTAAGCACTAGTCATGTTCTATTTACATAGATATTGTAGTGACACCATCATTTAAATTGCTTTGAAATGTGCATTTAAAACAGCAATAAAATATCTGCTTCACCTTTTAAAGATTGCATTTAGTTTCAAAATCTGGCAGTTGAAACATCCAGGTTATTTTTTTAGTGAAATCCTACTTTTTCAGTAAAAACATTTTAAAATGCTGCTTTTTAAAATGTTACCCTGTTTTCCTAATTTCTGAGTGCCCTCTAGCAAAATAATCAGAAATCCTCCACACAGTATACTGTCTCTCTATTTTACCCTCACGGCCAGCCATAGCTTAAAACAGGGGTGAGCAATCATTTTCAATGGGGAAGCATTCCAAGAATTTGGTAAGTGATGAAGGGCTGCTCTTTTCTATTATATTAATGGTGGGGATGAGGGATATGGGAATGAGTCTGAGTACAGTGGGGGATTCTGACCTGAGGCAGGGATTTATCGTGCAGGGTCTGGATGTGGAGGGGGTTGTGACCTGAGGGAGGGGTTTATTGTGCCGGATCTGGGTGCAGGAGAGAGTTGTGACTTGAGAGAGGAGTTTATCGTGCAGGGTCTGGGTGCAGGAGGCACTTACCTTACGTTGGGGTATGGAGAACTACATGCAGGCTCTGGCCTGGAGGCACTTACCTTACGTGACTCCCAGCTAGAAGCCCAGCAGGACCTTTGGGTAGGCTCCTTGGCTGCCATGGCCCCACATGCTGCTCAAAGCCCATGGCTTAAGAGTCGTATCTTATATATAGGTATTGCACTTTTAAAACAAAGAACCCTTCATCAGAATAACTGATATAAACCATGTAAAGGTATGTTGTCAACTGCTGAGTTCTGTTACTTGCGTATTGTGACTCAGACTGCCTGCTTTCTCAGTTCACCAGATGATTTTTGCACAAAATCTCAAACTTTTGAGCTGCTCTAATTAGTGCTGGGCACTGAAACACCCGGGCAGTGCTGGAAAGTGGCAGATGTAGAATGTAAAGGTGGCATGCAGTGGTTTGCCCTACCCACCACCAACCCCACTTGCACTAACTATAACTTAATTAGGACTGAGAATTGGTACCAGTGTTCCCTGTAAGCTGAGTGCTTGGACGGTCACCCAGGAGAGATTCAGGTACCGTCTAGCTGATTAGCAGAGTTCCCATAGCCGGCAGCATGTGTTTCTACTTGTGGTATATATCTGTGTATGTCTCAGTGCACATAACAAAATTTATTCTACCCCTGAATGGAAAAAAATGGAGGGACACTAATTGAGACTATTTTTTTATGACAAAATCCAGAATGACATTTTGTGTCCATGATATACAGGCAGTCCCCGGGTTACATGGATCCGACTTACATCGGATCCCTACTTACAAACAGGGAGAGGCAACCCCGCACTAGCTGCTTCCCCGCAGCAGACCAGGGAAACGCAAAGCTAGCACCCCCCTCCAGCAGACCAGGGAGACGCGGAGCGGCTTTTCTAAGCAGACACCTCAGCTTGAGAATAAAGGACTGAGGGAAGTGAGGTGTGGGAGAATAAAACTGAGCTCTGGAGTAATGTTTGGCTAGAGTTTCCCCTACAATATGTACCAGTTCCGATTTACATAAAAATTCAACTTAAGAACAAACCTACAGTCCCTATCTTGTACGTAACCCGGGGACTGCCTGTATGTCTTCTCCGAGAAACCACTTAAAATGTTAAAAAATTTGTTTTCACAGATTTTGTCATGCCCTAGCAGTCTTTTCAACCTTGAACAGAACTGAAGTATTTTAGTTTTAAATTCAACTGAAGTGCAAAGCATTTGTAGGGGCACATGCTCCAGTTAATGCATCAAGCATGCTTCTGCTTAGCCTTAACCTGGTACAAGATGATTTCTGTTTGCCTGGCAAATGGACACCCATCAATAACTGGTAAGTTGTGTGACATTTAAAATGATACTAAAGGGTCATTACTAGGACTGAAATTTTCTAGCTGCACAAAATTGAACGCCATTATACCTCTCCTTCTCCACCAATTCCCTGAGGCTCTGCTCCATCCCACCCTTTCCCAAAGGGCCACCCTGTGCTCATTCCCCCTCCTTCTGTCACTCACTCTCTCCCATCCTCACTTATTTGATCATTTTCACTAGTTGGGGCAGGAGATTATGAGGAGGCATGGGCTGAGGGAGGGGGGATGAGTACTCCAAATTGGAGTACTCCAAAAATTAGAGTTTCAGGGTGCAGGCGGGGGGGTCAGGCTGGGGCAGATAGTTGGAGTGTGGGAGAGGATGAGGGCTCTGGCTGGGGTGCAGCTCTTTGGTGGGTCTGGGGATGAGGGGTTTGTGTGCAGGAGGGGGCTCAAGGTGGGGTAGGAGGTTGGGGCATGGGAGGGGTTTCAGGATGCAGGCTCTGGGAGGGAGTTTGGGAATGGGAAGGGCATGGGAAGGAGACAGAGGGTTGGGCACAGAAGGGGTTGAGGAAGAGAATGGGTTTCAGGGGTACTGGGTGGTGCTGATCTTGAGATATTCCCCAGAAATGGTGATATGTCCCTTGGCTCCAAAGTGAAGGTACAGCGAAGTGACTCTTTGTGCTGCCTCTGCCCACAGGCACCACCCCCACAGCTTATATTGGTTGTGGTTCCCAGCCAATGGGAACTGCGGAGCTGGAGTTTGGGGAAGGGACAGCACGGGAGGCTCCCTTGGCCATTCTATGGTGCAGTCAGCTTATCTGGTAGAGTGGCCTTGCTTGATGAAGGTGATTTTGAGTGTGCTCGGATGCAAATCCCAGACTTCCTTTTGGGAGCACATTCTGTGGTGTCTGAGGGCCTGACTGTAGATAAACATTTTCTTAATGCGTTTGGAGTGGTTATTGGATCTGTGAAGTGTGGTGATCTGTGGGTTTCCTATACCCACAGTTTGATTGCTGAAACGGATTGTGGTATCCGTGTCCCTCTATCAGGGTAAATACGGTTTTGGAGGCCTCGCCGCCCAGAGATGCCAGGGGTGGATTGTCCAGGGGAGGGAAAGGGGGGTCGGGGGACCTGGGCCCAGCCCGGGGCCCATTACGCAGGACTATGGCTCCTGCCCGCTCGGCAGGGAATCCGGCCGATACAGGCCGCGCTGCTCTCCCAGTCCTGTTCCAGTCTCAGTTTCCCTCTCTCCTGCCACCAGCCTTTAATCCTAGTCCACTGTCTCCCTTTTCCAAATCTATTCTGCCCTGCCACCTCCCATCCACAGCTTTGGCTCTCTCAACACATCTGAACTTGAATCAGGCAGTTTCCTCCTCCAGGATGCTTGGGCCCAGCAAGTGGGGTATAGACAGCACAGGAGAGACAAGCTCCCGGGTCTTAGTCCTAGTTCGACCTCACCCTGCCTTCAGCCAGTCTAGAGCTGCAGTTGTAGTTTGTTGTAGTTTTTTCAGCGCAGACACATTTTTGGGGGACTTTAGCTGCTAAAAATCTAAGAACTCAACTGAACCTGCACAAACTGCAGTTTTTCAAAGACTTATACATTGGCCTGTTTGGGGTGGACAGCAAGGGTACGTCTAAACTACATGCCTCTGTCGGCAGAGGCATGTAGATTTGTTTGTTCAGAAAAGGCAAATGAAGCTGCGATTTAAATGATCGCGGCTTCATTTACATTTACATGGCTGCCGCGCTGAGCCGACAAACAGCTGATCAGCTGTTTGTCCGCTCAGCGCGCTAGTCTGGACGTTCCCCCTGTCGACATCAAAGCCCTTTGTCGGCAGCCCCGGTAAACCTCATTCCACGAGGAATAACGGGGCTGCCGACAAAGGGCTTTGATGTCAACAGGGGGAACGTCCAGACTAGCGCGCGAGCCGACAAACAGCTGATTAGCTGTTTGTCGGCTCAGCGCGGCAGCCATGTAAATGTAAATGAAGCCGCGATCATTTAAATCGCGGATTCATTTGCCTTTGCCTATCTGTCTAATCTACATGCCTCTGCCAACAGAGGCATGTAGTCTAGACACAGCCCAAAAGAACAAGGACAGCAAAAGGCAAATCTGTGACACAAAGGCCACCCTGCCTGCCATATATCAAGTCCCTGCTCCATAATATGGCAGTTCTATGATATTTCAAATAAAAGGTCTCAAGACCTTTTAAAGTGGATCAAATAATAAATGTTTTGCTATGTTGGTCCTAGAAAGGGCACAATGCTTTTGGCTGGACATTTTCAGACATATTCAGGTTTTGGTAAACCCAGGATTTTAAACATTTCAGCACAAACAATTAAAGTTTGATAAAGTTAGCAGCAACTGAAAATAAGATCTTAGCGTAAGAAATTCTGGCCCACCTCAAGATCCTGGATGTTCTTAGAATAAGAAATGTTGGGCATCTGAACCACCTATAATGTAATACTAATTACTGTTCATCTTACTGCATCTATAGCTTCTATTATGGCACCTAGTGATCTGCACATTGTTAAAAATGACTTTGGAGTTATTCTTTCCTGGAACAGTAACATTACAGAAGAAATGGAGACATATTCTGTGAAATATGTTTTGATGTGTAAGTTCGATACAGCTAAGGAAATTCTAGTAAGTCACTTAGTATACTTTATACATAGTCTTGGTAAAATGAGATAATGCATTATTTAATGGCTGTAATTTGCAGACCTTTTTGTTATTAATAACACTAGCTGGCTATTGCACAGAGTTTTTTTTCATTAAAATGCAGTTCTACGATTTCTTCCAGGAAAGACTTCAAGAAAATAAAAGGATTATAAGACTTGGGCTACACTCTGGTTTCTATGCTAAAGTTAAAACACAGCTTCTTTCAAAAGAAACAGAAGACGTTATAAAGGAGAGCAACTGGACTGAATTTGTTTACAAGGCACCTCCAGGTCAGCTAGATTTCTGCATAGTGCTTAAAAATAACTGATTAACAAAGTAGAGATGCAACAATCCTGGCTAATAGCTTTCTTGTGCTGGCTGTTGTTTATGCATTTCTGTAAAATACTAAGGGGGACTATGATAGAAGTCTATAAAATCATGACTGGTATAATTAAGGAAGTGTTAATCATTAATTAAGAACCAGTGCTTATGCAATGAAATAAGTAGGCAGCAGGTTTAAAACAAACAAACAAAAAATAAAAACAAAAAAAAAAAGGAAGGAAGCATCAGTGAGTATTGGGGGGGGAACTTGGGTTTTTTTTTTTTTTTTTTTTTTTTTGCTTCTTACTCGTGTGGTTCCCAACTGATTTTTTTCTGTGGGTCAGTGACCTCCGACCCAGAAAGTGCTCCCCACCCCTGCCATGAATAAAGAAAACACTGATACCTTTTGGGTTGGACATAATATGGGTATGTCTACACTACACAGTTAATTCGAACTAGCAGACGTTAGTTCGAATTAACTTTGATAGGCGCTACGCATGCGAACCAATAGTTCGAACTTAATTAGAACTAGCGGTGCGCTTAATTTGAACTAGGTAAACCTCATTCCATGAGGACTAACGCCTAGTTTGAATTAACTAGTTCGAATTAAGGGCTGTGTAGCCACTATATTCGAACTAGTAGGAGGCTAGTCCTTCCCAGCTTTCCCTGGTGGCCACTCTGGGCACCACCAGGGAAACTCTTCTGCCCCCCTCCCGTCCCCGGAGCCCTTAAAGGGGCACGGGCTGGCCACGGTGCCCGTGCCAGGTGCAAGCCTGCCAGCACCCAGCCAGCAGACCCTGCACCTGGCACGGCTCGAGCCAGCCACCTGCTGCCACCCAGCCCTCCGCCTCTTCCTGGGACCAGGATGGCGGCTCCCGGGAATCTGCCCAGGTCCGCAAGAGGCGGGCGTCCGCCTGGTCTAGTGTGGACATCGTGGACCTCATCCATGACCTCCGCACTAGTCACAGGAAAGTGGCCGTCTAGGGCAGGATAGCTGCCAGCCTGGCCACCCAGGAGCAGGTATGCATGAAAATCAAGGCGGTCCACTGAGACCCCCGACCCTGAGCCCTGAGCTTAGAATGGCTGTACTGGGTCAGACCAAAGGTCCATCTAGCTCAGTATCCTGTCTGTCGACAGCAGCCAACACTAGGTACCCTGGAGAGAATGGACCGAAGACAATGACCAAGCCATTTGTCTCGTGCCATTCATTTCCAGCCTTCCACAAACAGAAGGCAGGGACACCATTTCTACCCCCTGGCTAATAGCACTCCATGGACCCAACCTCCATGACTTTATCTCACTTCTCTTTAAACTTTGTTATAGTTGTAGCCTTCACAGCCTCCTGCAGCAAGGAGTTCCACAGGTTGACTATTTGCTTTGGGAAGAAGAACTTTCTGTTGTTAGTTTGAAGCCTGCTACCCATTCATTTCATTTGGTGTCCTTTAGTCCTTATATTATGGGAACTAACGAAGAACTTTTCTTTATGCACCCTCTCCACACCACTCATGCTTTTATAGACCTCTATCATATCCCCCCTCAATCTCCTCTTTTCTAAGCTGAAAAGTCTCAGTCTCTTTAGCCTCTCTTCATATGGGACCTGTTCCAAACCCCTGATCATGTTAGTTGCCCTCCCCTTTCCTACCTTCTCTCTTCCCCTCTCCCACCTCCTTTTCCCAGTCTCCCCGAGTTTTGTTCAATAAAGAGAGTTTCTATTTTTGAACACATGTGTCCTTTATTTTGTACATCAGGAAGTGGGGCTAGGGAGGGGTAAGTGGAAGGAGGTGAGGGAGGATGGGGCACGAGCCCCCATTGGGGAAGACTGGGCTGGCTTTGCGGGCTCCTCAGGGTGGAAGCTCTCCTGAAACCCCTTAATTGAACCCCCCCCTCCCAAGATGGCAGCCTGCGGCAAGTGCAACCGGGCTGATGGCCGAGTGCTGTCATGTGCTGAGTGTGGGCACTCAGGGCACTCCAAGCCAGGACTGCTTTGCAAGCAGGGAACCCCTGAGAACTGTCTGTCTGGGGTGGGAGTCGGGTCCCTTTAAGCACAGCCCTCGGCTAGCCTGAGACAGCAGCTCCATGTTCTAAGTCCTAAACTCATGCCCTACCGGCACTGCTTCCGGCCATCCTTAACCTCAGTTCAGGGTCCCCACAGTGTGGTCATGCTAGTTTGAATTAGCAAAACGCTAATTCGAACTAGTTTTTAAGTCTGGATTCGCTAATTCGAATTAGCTTAGTTTGAATTAACTAAGTTAATTCGAATTAGAGCTGTAGTGTAGACATACCCTATTTTACTTTATTTAAAATGAAGCTTGACAAACTAACATGAGAACGTTAAAATGCTTCATCTTTTTAATAATTTAAATTAAACCGTTCTGAATATCTGCAGATGTTTCAGAAAATAAAGTCACCTTTCCCAGTAGGGTAGTTCTCAACCCCACCCCTTCCTCCCAAGGCCCTGCACCTTCCAGGCTGGCCTATGGCCACTTCCAAAATTTGTGAAGTGGCCCCTCTTCCAAAATTATTGCCCTCCTCTGATTTAGATGATGGCATAGAGAGTATGATTATTATGTTTGCAGATGATACCAAGGATAGGGTCAAAATTCAAAATGAACTGGACAAACTAGAAAAATGGTCTGATGTAAATACGATGAAGTTAAGGACAAAGGCAAAGTACTCCACTTAGGAAGGAACAATCAGTTTCACACATACAGAATGGGAAGCGACTGTCTAGGAACAGGAGCAGCCCTAGACTAGCTGCCGGCAACTGGCGTCCTAGGTGAAGTGCACAATCGGCGCCCCCACCTCCAAACCCCTCAACGCCGTTTAACTTTGGTGCCCTTGGCGACCGCTTAGTTCGCCTCTATGGACGGGCCACCACTGTTTAGGAAGGAGTACTGCTGAAAGGGATATAAGGGTCATAGTGGACCACAAGCTAAATATGAGTCAACAGTGTGACACTGTTGCAAAAAGAGCAAACATGATTCTGGGATGCATTAACAGGAGTGTTGTGAGCAAGACAGTAGAAGTAATTCTTCTGCTCTACTCTGCACCAATTAGGCCTCAGTTGGAGTATTGTGTCCAGTTTCGGGCACCACATTTAAAGAAAAATGTGGAGAAATTGGAGAAGGTTCCGAGAAATGATTAGAGGTCTAGAAAACATGACCTATGATGGAAGACTGAAACGATTGGGCTTATTTATTTTAGAAAAGAGAAGACTGAGAGGGGACATGATAGCGGTTTTCAAATACCTAAAAGGGTGTTACAAGGAGGAGGAAGGAAAAATTGTTCTTCTTGGCCTCTGATGATAGGTCAAGAAGTAATGGGCTTAACTGCAGCCAGGGAGATTTAGGTTGGACATTAGGAAAAACTTCCTAACTGTCAGGGTGATTAAAAATTGGAATAAATTGTGGAATCTCTGTCTCTGGAGATATTTAAGATCAGGTTAGGCAGACATCTATCAATGATGATCTAGACAGTGCTTGGTCCTGCCATGAGGACAGGGGACTGGCATCAATGACCTCTCAAGGTCCCTTCCAGTTCTAGTGTTCTATGATTCTATGTTTCTCTAGCAATTGCATGGATTATGGAAGTCCCAAAGCAAATGGTAGGTGGGGAATCCCAGGATGACTCCTTTAGCTATTGCAGCAGCTTAATATTGAATATTTCTGCAAATTTCACAAAAGGGGCATCTAATAGGAATGGAAATGTTCCCACTGTCCTATCAGACACACTTTATTCAAGAAACTCAGATCCATTTCACCCCCCCTCTCTCCACTGGATAGTTTCTGAAACCAATGACTTGAAGAATCAATGTAAAACAACAAGTTAGCATCCTTTTCACTTTTTTCTTTCTTTCTCTTTTTGTTGCAGTATATATTCAAAATCTCTCATGCATCATATATAACCTTTTCAATTTCAATTGTACCTGGGACATTAAAACAGAAGCCCCTGAGGATGCTCAGTATTTTCTTTCCTACAGGTAAGGGTCCTGTTTAAACAAGTACAAAATATTATTCAAATTTCATCTGCATTTTACATTGCTTCTATTTGCTTCCCACAGGTACAGTGGAAAAGAATTTCAGTGCCAACTATATTTAATAAATGCAAAACACAAAAACATTGGATGTCACATGAAAGAAGTGTATTTTAATTCCTCTAATCCTATCAGATTGAATATAAATGTAAGGGTAAGAAGCAACAGTTCGGAAAACCGTTCCTATTACAAAAGATTTACACCTCGAAGATTAGGTAGGTGTTTTTATTATTGCTTTGTATTGTGAAACCTTCATCTGCTTGTGATTTCCCTGGAGTAGAGAGGGGGCTAAGGGGACAGAAAGAAACATGAATCAATACACTCTAAGGAATATATTCTGCTTTTATAATGAATTGACGTTTGTGGGAGTTTGACATGAAGATCAAAGAATTTTTTATAGAAATTACAATATGTAAGTAGGGCTGTTCAAAAAATGTTAATGATTGTTTTGTGAAAATAAAACTCAGTTGTTTCAAAATCATTTCTGTATTGCACAGTTTGAAAAGCAGTTCTCTCTCTCTCAATATATATAAAAAAATTTAATGTGGGATGACATCACGTCACTCTGACGTCCCACAGGCTCCACCCTCCTTGCCCTGGACACTGTTCAGGGATAGAATCATAGAATCATAGGACTGGAAGGGACCTCGGGAGGTCATCGAGTCCAGCCCCCTGCCCTCAAGGCAGGATCAAGCTCCGTCTACACCATCCCTGACAGATGTCTATCTAACCTGTTCTTAAATATCTCCAGAGAGGGAGATTCCACCACCTCACTTGGCAATTTATTCCAATATTTGACCACCCTGACAGTTAGGAATTTTTTCCTAATGTCCAATCTAAACCTCCCCTGCTGCACTTTAAGCCCATTACTCCTTGTCCTGTCCTCAGAAACCAAGAGGAACAAATTTTCTCCTTCCTCCTTGTGACACCCTTTTAGATATTTGAAAGCCGCTATCATGTCCCCCCTTAATCTTCTTTTTTCCAAACTAAACAAGCCCAGTTCATGAAGCCTGGCTTCATAGGTCATGTTCTCTAAACCCTTAATCATTCTTGTCGCTCTTCTCTGTACCCTTTCCAATTTCTCCACATCTTTCTTGAAATGTGGCGCCCAGAACTGGACACAGTACTCCAGCTGAGGCCTAACTAGTGCAGAGTAGAGCGGCAGAATGACTTCACGAGTTTTGCTTACAACACACCTGTTGATACAACCTAGAATCATATTTGCTTTTTTTGCAACAGCATCACACTGTTGACTCATATTCAACTTGTGGTCCACTATGACCCCTAGATCCCTTTCTGCCATGCTCCTTCCTAGACAGTCGCTTCCCATCTTGTATGTATGGAACTGATTGTTCCTTCCTAAGTGGAGCACTTTGCATTTCTCTTTATTAAACCTCATCCTGTTTACTTCTGACCATTTCTCTAACTTGCTAAGGTCATTCTGAATTATGTCCCTATCCTCCAAAGAAGTCGCAACCCCACCCAGTTTGGTATCATCTGCAAACTTAATAAGCGTACTCTCTATCCCAATATCTACATCATTGATGAAGATATTGAACAGTATGGGTCCCAAAACAGACCCTTGAGGAACTCCACTTGTTATCCCTTTCCAGCAGGATTTAGAACCGTTAACAACCACTCTCTGACTACGGTTATCCAGCCAATTATGCACCCACCTTATCGTGGCCCTATCTAAGTTATATTTGCCTAGTTTATCAATAAGAATATCATGCGAGACCGTATCAAATGCCTTACTAAAGTCTAGGTATATGACATCCACCGCTTCTCCCTTATCCACAAGGCTCATTATCTTATCAAAGAAAGCTATCTGATTAGTTTGGCATGACTTGTTCTTCACAAACCCATGCTGGCTATTCCCTATCACTTTATTACCTTCCAAGTGTTTGCATATGATTTCCTTAATTACCTGCTCCATTATCTTCCCTGGGACAGACGTTAAACTGACCGGTCTATAGTTTCCTGGGTTGTTCTTATTCCCCTTTTTATAGATGGGCACAATATTTGCCCTTTTCCAGTCTTCTGGAATCTCCCCTGTCTGCCATGATTTTTCAAAGATCATAGCTAAAGGCTCAGATACCTCCTCTATCAGCTCCTTGAGTATCCTGGGATGCATTTCATCAGGACCTGGTGACTTGCTGACATCTAACTTTCCTAAGTGATTTTTAACTTGTTCTTTGTGTATCCTATCTTCTAAACTTACCCTCTCTCTGCTTGTATTCACTATGTTAGGCACACCTCCAGACTTCTCGGTGAAGACCGAAACAAAGAAGTCATTGAGCATCTCCGCCATTTCCAGGTTTCCTGTTACTGCTTCTCCCTCCTCACTAAGCAGTGGGCCTACCCTGTCCTTGGTCTTCCTCTTGCTTTTAATGTATTTATAAAAGGTCTTCTTGTTTCCCTTTATGCCTGTAGCTAATTTGATCTCATTTTGTGTCTTTGCCTTTCTAATCTTGCCCCTGCATTCCCGTGTTGCTTGCCTATATTCATCCTTTGTTATTTGTCCTAGTTTCCATTTTTTATGAGACTCCTTTTTTATTTTGAGATTGTGCAAGATCTCCTTGTTAAGCCAAGCTGGTCTTTTGCCATATTTTCTATCTTTCCTACACAGCGGAATTGTTTGCTTTTGGGCCCTTAACAATGTCCCTTTGAAATACTTCAACTCTCCTCAGTTGTTTTTCCCTTCAGTCTTGCTTCCCATGGGATCTTACCTACAAGTTCTCTGAGCTTATCAAAATCTGCCTTCCTGAAATCCATTACCTCAATTGTGCTGGTCTCCCTTCTACCTTTCCTTAAGATCATGAACTCTATTATTTCGTGATCACTGTCCCCTATACTGTCTTCCACTTTCAAGTTCTCAACTAGTTCCTCCCTATTTGTTAAAACCAAATCCAGAACAGCTTCTCCTCTGGTAGCTTTTTCAACCTTCTGAAACAGAAAGTTGTCTCCAGTGCAGTCCAGAAACTTATTGGATAGCCTGTGCCTCGCTGTGTTAGTTTCCCAACATATGTCTGGATAGTTGAAGTCCCCCATCACCACCAAATCTTGGGCTTTGGATAGTTTTGTTAATTGTTTAAAAAAGGCCTCATCCACCTCTTCCACCTGGCTAGGTGGCCTGTAGTAGACTCCTAGCATGATATCACCCTCGTTTTTTACCCCTTTTAGCTTAACCCAGAGACTCTCTACACAGCTATCTCCTACATTCATCTCCACTTCAGTCCAAGTGTGTACATTTTTAATATACAAGGCAACCCCTCCTCCCTTTTTTCCCTGTCTGTCCTTCCTGAGCAAGCCGTACCCTTCCATACCAACATTCCAATCATGCGTCCCATCCCACCAGGTTTCTGTAATACCAATGATATCATAGTTGTATTTATTGGTTAGCAATTCCAGTTCTTCCTGCTTATTACCCATACTTCTCGCATTTGTATATAGGCATCTAAGATACTGATTTGATCTTGCCTCCCTGTTGTGCCCTGACCCTCCTTTCTCCTTGCCATTATAGGCCGTAGTCCCCCCCATTTCCAACCCATCTCCCAGTCCCGCGGACAGGACTGCAGACAGGGGACTGCAGACAGGGAAGTTGAAGAGGGAGAGCAAAGCACTGAGGGTACGTCTTAACTACATGGATCCATTGACAGCCATATAGATTAGTGTACTTGAAAAAGGGACATGAAGGGGTGATTTAAATAATCACCGCTTCATTTACATCAAAATGGCCACCGCACTGTGCTGATCGGCTGTTTGGCAGCACAGCGCGGTAGTCTGGACGCTCCACGGTCGACAACGGAAGCTTTTGTCGACCGCCCTGGTAAACCTCATTCCACGAGGCATAATGGGGCGGTCAACAAAGGCTTCCGTTGTGAACCGGAGCATCCAGACTACTGCGCTGTGCTGCCAAACAGCTGATCGGCACAGCGCAGCAGCCATTTTGATGTAAATGAAGTGGCGATTATTTAAATCATTGCTTCATTTCCCTATGTCTAGAAAGCTAATCTACATGTCTCCGTCGACGGAGCCATGTAGTCTAGACATAACCTGAGTGACGAAAAACTTCTTTTTATTTGTTTTAAACCTGCTGCCTATTAATTCCATTTGGTAACCCCTAGTTCTTATATTGTGGGAATAAGTAAATAACTTTTTCTTATTCACTTTTTCCACACCAGTCATGATTTTATAGACCTCTATCATATCCCCTCTAAGGGTACGTCTAGACTACATGCCTCTGGCGACAGAGGCATGTAGATTAGACTACCCAGCATGGGAAAATGAAGCAGCGATTTAAATAATCGCCACTTCATTTAAATTTAAATGGCTGCCGTGCTGAGCCGATCAGCTGTTTGTCAGCTCAGCGCGGTAGTCTGGACACTCCGCAGTCGACATCAAAGGCATTTGTCGACCTCCCAGGTATGCCTCATCCCAGATGCGTGCATCTGACCAAGTGGGTCTTTGCCCACGAAAGCTTATGCTCCAACACTTCAGTTAGTCTATAAGGTGCCACAGGACTCCTCGCAGCTTTTGCAGATTCAGACTAACACGACTACCCCTCTGATACCTGATTTACATCAATGGGATTTACTGGCATCATCCCAGATGTAAACTGTAAATGAGTCATTATGTGGCGATTTGAACTTATTTCTGTTGTGAATTCTTTGTTCAGGCCTTAGGAGAACTTGTGCAGTAATACATTTTGGTTTAATTTTCAGCTGCAGTAGACTATTGTGATGACCTAGACAAAATGTGAATAGTAGACTTTACTTGGACTGAGACTGCCAAACAGAAAGTCTAGTCTGTATCCCATTCACATGTCTGCTTGCTGAAAGAAGGTGAAATATTCTGTTTTTGTATATTGTCAGAAAAACTGAACCCTCCAATCAATGTGTCTCTATCCCTTGAAGACAGAAGCATTAAAATTAACTGGAAACCACCGCCTACTATTGGTTCAGCAGAAAAAAATTGCTTTACATACCAAGTGAAAATTACAGATCTAAAGGTAATATAAGGCAATACACTTTACCAATATAATTACAGCTCTATAGCTACTAATTCCCCTGTCAGGTTAAACAGACACAAATCTTGTTTGAAATTTGCACCGGAGCACTGCTGCAAGTGACCTAGCAGTTATCATTGATTCCTCTTGGTAGAACTGGTCAAAAAATGAAAACCTGTTTTCATGAAGATGTAAAAAGTTGTCTTCATTTTGAAATGAACCACTTTTTCATTTATTTTTTATTTTTACTGAAAAATACTATGAAATGATTACTGACATTATTCATTTACTAAAAAGCAGAGCTTTTGGTAAAAGAAAAATGTTGATTACCATCTCGATGGTTTCAATTTTAAAAAAATTATAGGTTCTCATTCTTTGGTGAAAAATGAAAAAAATAATCATCAATGCTAACACATTTCCATGAGAAATTTTTATTGAAAAGACCAGCTTGAGTCTGAATCTTTTCATTGAAAAATTTTGTTCAATGCTACTTCTGAGTCATTGCTGAGCAAAGCTATCTCAGCAAATACTGGTGTTAGAGAGGCTGTCTTTTACATGAGATATTAAAATGAAGGCTAAGTTGTCACTTAATAGCTTATGACAAGTTTTACAAGACAATGGGTAGGTCCTGATCAAATGAAAGGTTTTTTAATTCGACTGTGTTCCTTTTTTCTAAATGTCATCTACAGTTTCAGTATCCCTGAAGCTGATGAGTAGAAGTAACTGATCCCCATTGGTAATGGCATAGACATTTTGAGTGCATGAGTGTATGAAGGGTGTTATATGTAGGGTCCTAACAAATTCATGGTACATTTTGGTTAATTTCATAGTCACTGGATTTAAAAAAAAATTCATGATTTCAACTATTTAAATCTGAAATTTCACAGTGTTGTAATTGTATTGTGTAATTGTGTCCGGACCTAAAAAAGAGTTGTGGGGGGAGAGTCACAAGGATATTGAAGGGGAGGATTGCAGGACTGCTACCCTTACTTCTGCTCTATTGCTGGCAGCAGTGTTGCCTTCAGAGATGAGAAGCTGGATAATGCTGCTGGCTGGGAACCCAGCTCTGAAGGAAGGGCCACCACCAGCAGAAGCACAGAAATAAGGCAGGCATGGTATGATAGCAGGCACCTCATATGCCTCCCCAACACCACTGAAGTCAGTCTGCCTTGCAAAGTTAAAATGGTTCCTTGACCTCACTGGCATAGGTTATCACAACCTCCTCACAGAGCTCGCTGTCTCTTAGTTTATTCCTTTGTATCTTTCTTCCTCTATTGGTTGTCCTTGTCAGTAACAGTCCCCTCCCTGCCTTTTTGTTCCGGCCTCTTGTAAAGCATGCATCCTCATGCATGCATGATAGCTGGCCAGATTTTTCACAAATAACTCATTATTTTAGCTGCTTCCATTTTTCAGTGTCCAACATGAGAGCCTTTGGTGAGCCCCGACTTTTGAAGTTGCAAAACACCCACTTTGAGGCCCCTTTTAAGGTTAGTTACCCCCAAAACTGTAGCATCCAGAATTTCTAGTATTTTTAAAATGTACACTATTTCTTTAGGGAAACAAGCACAATTTGAGGACAAAACCAAGCCAAAACAGAGAATCTAAACCACCCAAAACCAAAACTAAACACTAACAAAAACAGCTTAAACTTAATGTATGTTTCAGGCTTACTCTAATAGAAAATTAAAAAGGAGTCTTTGGTCTTTGTATATCAAAGCTTCTCATCTCATCAATTCCTAAGCTTTGTCCTTTTGTTTTGGAATCAGACTTTTCATATTCCCCTATGAGCAATCAGATTGTTATTTACCATAAACACTGTAACTAAAAATATATTCATATTAGCTCTGAAAGGGAGACAATGATATCTGAGTATCAGAGGGGTAGCCGTGTTAGTCTGAATCTGCAAAAGCGACGAGGAGTCCTGTGGCACCTTATAGACTAACCGAAGTGTAGGAGCATAAGCTTTCGTGGGCAAAGACCCACTTCGTCTCATGCATCTGACGAAGTGGGTCTTTGCCCACGAAAGCTTATGCTCCTACACTTCGGTTAGTCTATAAGGTGCCACAGGACTCCTCGTCGCTTTTAATGATATCTGAGGTCTCCAGTATTGTATGTTTCTGAGTTGTATTGTTAAATCACTAAAACAAACATTGTGCTAGCCTGTAGATGTTTCTGAAGAGGAATATGTGCATCCAGTTCGTGACCCAGAAAAACAATACATTGTTCAAGTCAGAGTAAAGAAAATAAAATGTATAAGTAACAAGATTTGGAGTGAATGGAGTGAACCCATTATTATCAATAATAGTAAGTTACCGAGCTTCTATCAATATATATATATATATATATATTAGGGTATGTCTACACTACCCCACTAGTTCGAACTAGCGGGGTAATGTAGGCATACCACACTTGCAAATGAAGCCCGGGATTTGAATTTCCCGGGCTTAATTTGCATAAGCGGGGCGCCGCCATTTTTAAATCCCCGCTGGTTCGAACCCCGTGCAGCGCGGCTACACGGGCACGAACTAGGTAGTTCGAACTAGGCTTCCTAGTTCGAACTACCGTTACTCCTCATTCCACAAGGAATAACGGTAGTTCGAACTAGGAAGCCTAGTTCGAACTACCTAGTTCGTGCCGCGTGTAGCCGCGCGGCACAGGGTTCGAACGAGCGGGGATTTAAAAATGGCGGCGCCCCGCTTATGCAAATGAAGCCCGGGAAATTCAAATCCCGGGCTTCATTTGCAAGTGCGGTATGCCTACATTACCCTGCTAGTTCGAACTAGGAGGGTAGTGTAGACATACCCTGAGAGTGTCTGTCGGTGTGTCTGTCTGTGAATCCATGTGTTGAAGAACTCCTCCTAAACGGTGAGAGCTAGGGCCACGAAATTTGGTTTGCAACTTCCTCTTCTCCTAACTTAAAGCAAGATCAGGGGTTGGTCGTGCCAGGAATAGGGGATGTACCTAGAATTTGATTGCTTTTCATAACATGGAAAGGAAGAGGGGAGAAAGAGATTCACACTCAGCACTGAGGGCAGTGAGTGCAGGGGAGAGCTATCCTGCAGAGTAACCAATGGGGATAGTCGCACCACCAAAAGAGCAGCAACTGGGGATGAGGCTCCTCCATCTTGCCTGACACTGGTAAGTGTCCTCCCTGCCAAAAACCCCTCCCAGGATCTGCACGGTCCCTTCGTTCTCTTCCTCCCAGGATAGACACAGGCAACGGTAAGTCTGTTAGTGATTCATAATAAAAAGGGAAGAGCCTTACGTGCGAAAAGGCAATGCCATAATAAATAGTAATAGAGGACCATGTCTTGAGGGCCTGCCAAACTACACATAGATCAGGAGAAGGGGTACAAAGATGGAGTGAAGTGCCTAAGAGCCCTACTCACGGACTAGGATCACTGTGCACTGGATACTGTACAAACAAAGGACAGAGAGACAGTCCTTGCCCCGAGATCTAACACTCCCCTAGTCCTGAGGCCAGTGTGGGCCAGGATGTTCCCTTGCCTGACTGCTAATTGTCCCAAGAGAGAAAGCTTTAACTGGGGTTAGCACAGGCTAGGACCATCCCTGGTATGACTCCTTTCCTCCAGCCTACAGCATGGAGATATCTTAGGGCACGTCTACATTGCATGGTTATTTTGGGATACCAGAAGAATCCCAAATAGCTACTCAGCATCTACACAAGCCGCCCATTATTTCAAAACATTTTTCAAAATAACAAGCACGCTATTTCACCATCTTGGTAAACCTCGTTGCATGAGGGTTAAGGGATGGCTCAAAATAGCACATTATTTTGAAATTTGGTGCAGAGCAGCTCCAATTGTGTATCTTATTTTGAGTTTAGGATGCTGTATAAATGCACGCTTAGGGTACACTACACGGCACACTTATTTCATAACAAGCTATTCTGTAAGAAATACTCTGAAATAGCTTATTTCGAAATAGAACGTCTCAAATAGAAAGGCTCAAAATTAGTCAGGGTATGTCTACACTATAGACATAGTTCAAACTAGGGGGGTAATGTAGTCATTCGGAGTTGCAAATGAAGCCCGGGATTTGAATTTCCCGGGCTTCATTTGCATGATGCTGGCCAGCGCCATTTTTAAATGCCGACTAGTTCGGACCCCGTGCCGCACAGCTACACGCACCACGGACTAGCTAGCTCGGATTAGGCTTCCTATTCCGAACTAGCTGTACACCTCATGAAATGATTACCATTTAACAATTATATATTCCTTCCTTCTCTATTCCTTCACTTTACTAAAACTAACTTTCACTCTTTTTTTAAGACTATAAAAATAATAAAATGAACACCTGGCAAATGCTCATACTAGTTTTGTTTCTGTCCACTATCTTCACTGGAGGATTGTTGAAGTTTCTGTGCAGAAGGTAAGATACATTTTTCAGGACATGGTCAGATGGGGAGGGAGAGGGCGATGCTTTGATGTATCAATGTTCAATCAAAACCAGATCTTCTTTTTCATAGTGGCAGGGGTTCGTTGTACTTAGAATAATCAGGTCATTGTGAATTAGGGAGCCTATTGTTCTGAAGTCTAATCTGATGAGAGTCATTAACAGCTACTGATTTCACTGGGGATACTGGGAATCTGTGCATACTGCTCCTTAAAAACTATAGCAGGAAGCCTGGCTGGGGGCAGGAGGGAGCCTGGGAATGTGCTAGGTAGAAGTTCAATAGGGGTATAGTGGGAGCAGGTAGACAAGCTTTTGGGACAATATTGTTTTTCCTTTACTACCAGTCGCTTGATCAGTGCTGGAAGAAGCTGACCTTTTTCTGTGATGCTTTATGCCCTTGTCGGATAACAGACAGCATTCAGCATCTTTTAGCAGTCACAGGTGGTAGAATCAAGCCTCCGGTGACTTGCCTAAGGCCATACTGCAAGTCCGGGGACACAGCCAGGATTAGAATTCACACATTCTTCACAAAAAATCTCAAACATGGCAGGGAAAAAATTGGTTGAGCAAAAAAAAAAGGGGGGAGGGAACCAAATTTGTTGAGCAAAAAAATGTTTGCCTTTAAATTCCCATGCTGCCCACTTCCTCCTCTCTTCCCCTCCCCTCACCTCTGCCCCTGCCATATACATCAGAGGAAAAATACTGGTATTTTCTGTTGTTTTTACCAGACAGAAGAGGCAATTAATGGACTGTCTGGGCGAAAACTGGATACCTGGCAACCCTACTTTTGCCTGATGCCTCCTCCCTATGTATGCTGTGGGTTTACTTAACGTGTTGCATGCTCTCTTCTACACGTGCTCACAAACAAGGAAAAAAATAGTCTGGCAGGAACAATCTGCTTTTGCAGACATTTAGCAGAAATAACCACCCTGTTTCCATCACTCTCTTATAGGTATAAATGCATTGATACTGTTGTCATGCCTATCCCACAGCCTTCAGAGAGAATCAGAACCTGGCTAGAGTTGTACTCTGTTCAGCGTAAGGTACAGTGCATGCTGATCTTGAACTCCAGTACAGTGCTCCGTATGTTGTACCTAGAGGGTCGGTATAGTAAGGCTGAAAAAAATTTAGTCAGCTGGGCATATAGTAGCAAAGAAATACTTCTGACTATTTGTGTGTCTCTAGCCCATGAAGCTGCTGGGATGGAATTGCCCACACCTTTGATCAAGTGTTTGTCAACTTTTGAACTGGAGAAAAATGGGGACCGTCGTTTACATTGGAGCCAATTTGGTGCTACCGATGAGCTTGGCAAGTGTGCCTTGGGGCACTGCCTGTCTGGGTGTGAGTTGAGTATAGGGTAGAGTGTGTGTTCCCACTGTTCCCCTTTTGAAACACCATTGAAAGATATTAGAATGAGGATCTCCTCTTCCCTATCCGCTAACAACACCTGCCCTCGGCAACTCCACAGAACCCTCATTCTCCTGTCTGAGTCCATTCCAGAGAGGTTCTTATACCACGTTCATCACTGTCCTGTCGGAGCACCTTCCACTAGGGGATTGTGCAAGACTACTAACATCAATCATGTGTTTGTTTTCTCATCTTCTCCCCAGAAGGGGCAGTGTGTGGAGTGGGGTCCTTAATTTGGGATTTTTAAAAATAATATATATATTTCCATGAAGCTGTATATTTATGTTCAAGATGGCAAGGTCAAAAAAGCCCCTGCTGCTTAGACCTTAAAGTGATGAGATTTGTGATGGTCCTTGGTTTCTGTGGGATTTCGTTCCATAGTCTTGTGCAGCCTCTCAGACAGCTTTGTCCGTTTCTGGCTCTTGAGGAATTACTGGGGGAAAGGTCTCACCACAAATTCTTTCAGGAGACAAAAACCTCAACCAGAAGTCAGGTGAAGATGAGCCTTTTTCTCTCAAGATACAATCTTGGTCTCTACTTCCTTCTGAGATTGGCCAAAAGCACATGCCATCTTTTCTCAGCTAATACGTCACTTTCTTATTGCTTTCCTCAAGAAAATGTTGCAAATTAAACTGACATTTCTGTACAGAAGTTTGCTGTGGGTTGCTTAACTGCAAAGGACCAAGCTGTAGTGGTCACGTCTATGTTAAGCACAGCTCTAGAATCTATAAGAGGGTTTTTTCAGAAGGGCAAGACCTTTTTTTTTTTACTTTGACAACCTTGTTTTTTCATTATGTGAATGGAAGATCAGAAGAAGCAGTCACTAATTATGAATATAATTAATATGGCAGGAGTATGGCCTGGGTCCCCAACCTCCCGACATACCAGCTATCAGAGATCTGAGCACACCAGTCAAAGGTAGGTCTAAGGAATCATAACAAATGGCCGGGGGCAATGTTCCCTCTAATTTTTTCACCTATGTGCAAAATACATTTTGTTTAATGCACCAAGGCTCTTGCAGATGTACACCACCAACAGAAACACATGCTACCATATGTGGGAGGCTCTGGGCATTCTGCTAATCAGCGGGGCGGCATTTGAATCTCTCCTGGGTGGCCACCCAAGTGCTCATTTTAGAGGGAACAGTGGCAGGGTTGAATGTTGATGGTGCTGATAGAAGAAGGAGATTGGTATATGGAATAAAGTGTACTTGGCAAATTCTGGACATGAAATTAATGATTCTTTATAGAGATGGGAGTGGGGCAGAATATAGAGGTTATTTGTGCCAAGCAACCTGGAGTGACTTGGCCAGAAACAGTCTGCCTTATCCACAACCGAAATAAGATCCCGAAATAAGATCCTGAAATAAGATTATAATTATTATCTTGGGTCCAGAGTGTGACTGTGCCAAAAGCGCAGGCTTACACCGTTACACTCCCCCAGGAACAGACCACAGACCATATTGAGATTCAGACAGTGGGCGGACTGGGGCAGGTGTGGGCTGAAAAACTAGCCATATAGTCTCTGTTTCCCACTTTCTCCAGCAATCTAGTAATTTATCACGGCCCTCTACATGGCACACAATGTAACAGAATTCAGAATCTGATCTCATTTCCAACACCACTGAGTGAACGTAATTGTGTGTAATAAGATTTTACTCAACAGAAATACATTTCCGAGATCATGTTGATCCCTCAGGAAAAGAACCAGCACAAGCGGATTAACTAATGAAGATTCCTTAAGCCTCTGGAAAACTGTCTACATGTACTAGCATATATATCTTGAGGAATGATTATCCTCTTTGCTATGTGAGTGATTATCTTTACTATCCTGGATTATCATACAGCAATACTTCAGCTGAACCCAAATAGGCCTGAGCCAAGAATCAGTCTGAGACCCATAATTTGACAGATCTCAAAAAGCTTCTACTAGTGATATTATGAAATTTCTGAAATGTGTATTTGGGTCACAAGAGCAGACATGGGCGACAATTTGCAGTTTGTCTTGTACTAATCTTAACCACAATGCTATTTCAGCTATGTAACAGAGGATTAAAGCTCGTTCAGGTGAAAAAACATGAGGTGCTTTTTGGATATAAATTAAACTGGGATTTGGGATTAGAGTTGAAGGTCAAATCATTTCATAGCACTGTAATTACATGAGATTGTGGCCAGAAGAACAAGATTTTGCAAGATGAGCTATTCTGACAAGACTAATGGATAGTTGCTAAATACCCGACAGACTCCTGGGCAAGCTGCATTGTGGGAGTTGATTGTGTTTATAACATTCCTGAGATCACAGCCTCTAACGCCTGTATTGAACATTGAGACATTTATAATCTCAAAACATTGTATCATATTGCTGATCAGCAGACATCAGTAAAGAAAACAGCCTTCTATAAAGATGTCAGATCTTTTAATGCTAAAGAAGAGATGGCGTTTGGACATTGTAATGGTCTGGCCTGTCCCTTTAGGAGCCAAAGACTTGGAGCTGGCCAGTTCCAGATATATAGCTTACGGGCCACACATGAGAGAAAAAGAGAAAACATGAAGTTTTGTCAAGCCTATTGTTAGGTCCTAGAAAAATAGGCCTAGTGCAGTTATGCTAAAGCAAATGTAACAAAGGTTTCTGGGTAGTTCCTGGGCAGAACTGGAGATAGGTTCAAGCAGGGACGCACCCTACACGCTTGCTCAAGTTGCAAAATGAGATAAGCAAGAAGCTGCATTTTTGTACCTGCTGTGATGAGGAACAGTTTGTTTTGAGAACTGATAAGGAGACTCCCTGTTTCTGCTCTTCCCGTTTGTTCCAAACTCCCTGTTTATGTTCTCCTTTGGCCATAACAAACTGTCTCCTTGTTGCCCAGTACCTGTCTTTGGGCTGATAAGAAATTGCTGATGCATTATGAATTGCATAAGGCCATGATGTATAGTTGGCTAGGTGTGCATGGTATTAGAGGTTTCTAACTGATAAAGGGGGGGTTGGTTGCTTGGGCGAATAGTCTATGACGTGACGGAACTGTCTATATAAGCCTACCTGTTAATGAAATCGGGGCTGGTTCACTTTGGAGACGGGCCGCTCTCTATTGTAAGTGCGCACTATTCAATAAAGAGCTTGTGATTGGATCTTGCTGGTGTTGCCTGTCTCTTTGCGGTCAGACAACGAACAGAGGCCGTCCGGGTTCGAGTCCCCGACACTATCTATAAAAGAGCAACAGGAAGGGGTGAAGTCAGAGAGAGAGACTTTGACCAAACAGAAAGAAGGGACTTCAAAGCTCTCCAGGGAGGAAGAGACCCTAAACAAACAGGAGAAAGAGGACAGAGTTCTCCGACAGGAGAAAGGCCTGAGACCTTACAGATGAAGAATCTGTTGCTGAAAGAGACTTTAACTCATTTCAAGTGTTCCTTTTGTATTACTTTATTAAAAGGCAGGGTACTGCCATGAATTAGAGAGTGTGGCTTCTTTTTGACTGAACAGTTAAAATGACCTCATAGTTAACTCCTGAAAAGGGCAAAAAAGTGAGACAAGCTGAAGCAGAGACTTATGTAAGCAGGGTTAGAAAGAGGGAGGGAAACAGACTTCAGAACCAGACTGTATTTACATGAACACACACACTGCCTTTGTAAGGCCAACAGGCAGAACTAAACATGGGTTCTCTGGAGCTTAGTGCATGAGCCTCTACAGCTTGAGCTAAAAGCTGGCTGTCTCTCAGCTAAGGCTGTAGAGCAAACTCATGCTTTCTCTGTGTAAGTGGTCTAAGTGCCATGAGATGGGGTAGTGAACCACACTCTGCAGGTGTGTGGGTTACACCGAGGTATTCAGCAGGCAGAGCTGTAATGACCATCATAGCCTGGTGTTGGGTTACAAATGACTTTAGGACTGAACGTAGGGGTAGTGAGACCTTGCTATCAGTATTATCTTTACTGTATGAGTAAAGGGACAGCAGAACTGCACTTAGGCTGTCCTGAGTGTGAGGGAGTCACCCTCAACTGAAAGGAATGTGCTAAATGAGGGGCTCCAATGCCAGATCCCTGTGAAAGTAAGAGAGGGTGGGGACACTGCCAGGATGTGTGGATGCTACTGCAGAGTCCCAGGCACAATTTAATCTGCCCCTCCCTACTGTTCATAGACAGAGCTAATAGGAAGAGTCCATAGACAGGCTCCATTAGAGTTTTTTGTTAAGTGCTCACTAGAGCCAGAATCACTTGTTGTAGGTGAATGGTTCTGCCCAGCCTGCTTCAGCAGCCAAGCTCCCACATTAGAGATGTCAGTCCTGGAAAGCCAAGGGCTGACGCTCCCTCAAGAGACTTACCTGCAGAGGTCGCGACAGGGAAGCAGTTGGCAGCAGAAGGTGACTGTACGTAGAACAGCAGCAGCTGGAAAGGCAGCTAGCAGAGTGAAACGGAAGCTGGTGGGGTGGTGGCTGGCAGAGCACAGTGGCAGCTGATGAAGCAGAATGGCAAGGCAGCTGGTGAACAGAACAGCAGCTGGCCAGTGGCGCTGCAGCCAGTGAAGCGGTGCCTGGTGGAGCAGCCAGTGAAACAGGGAGCAGCTGGGAGGACGGCCAGTGGAGCAGTGGTTGGCCAGCAGGGCAATGACACTTGACTAAGTGCTCAAATGGAGGAGCAAGCAAGGTGCTGGTGATCTCACACAGATGCATCTGTGATCTCTAGGGCCAGATAATTCGTCATCCCCAACAGCCCCTGCAGCTGCTTATGGGGGCATGGTAGACTCTCACGATGGTCATTATCGGTCCGGGCAGGCCAGGGTGATGTATTTTTTGGATAAGTAGATACAGAAGAATCAGGGCCCATTCCAGGTACGTGGGTCAACCTGGGATGAGATTAAAAAGGAAATGGGGGCAGAGTTAAAGGATCCATAGGGATGGGGGCTGGCTGAGGAGCCCACCCTCCTTGGTAAATAGATAGTGGAAGGAGGTGTGCGCCCATTGGGACAGGATGCCTTCCAGGGAAAGGAGGCACTTAAGTCCCTTAAGAGATTTGAGGTAAAGGCAGTATTATGAGACGCTGAAAGTTATCTTTCAAATTTGGTGCTACTTTGGTGAAGGCTACTGGAGGATTGTAAATTATTCAGGGTTGTTAAAGGTGATTTAGTACAACAGAGTTTGGAGTCAAACGCAGAGTTAAAAGACCACCTTAAGAGACAAGAATTGGGAATAGATTCTTAGGGGAGTGGAGAAAAAAGTTTCAAAGTGAAAAAATGGAGGGTTTACAGAAGTATGTAACGACCCCCACTCTTCTCTCAAAGGCAGGATAAAAACCTGAGAGTGAGGGTTCCCAACTGTCTCAACCTAGAGTCCTACTCCCAGGTTTCTTAATTTGCTGCTGTTAGTCTATACTTTCAGCTGACCTCAGAAGGTTAGCTGATTGCGTTCCATGCCTCTTTCCCCCCCCTTTCCACCCCTGCAGTTTTATGGAGGGTACTTTGGATACTTATGTGAAAACAATTTTTTTTGACAAAGCATGACAGAGGTCTTCTGTATTCTTTTGGAATTTTTTGGAGTTAAAGATTTGTGGTGATCATGGAGACAAATGTTTTACTGCCCTTTGGAATAATCTCAGGGTAAAGACAGCACAGTTTAAGGCAGCTGTATGGCAGAAATTGTACTTGGTGGCTAAGCTGTATAAAGTATCTTAAAGAATTAAATGTAGGCAATATGAAGTTCCTTAAAGAACAAAATGTAGGTATAAGTAATTTAAAGAAAATGGGTGAAGTGAAGTCACTTTTGCAGAAATGAATACCAAAGGGGAGTGATTATATGACATCCCTAAAGCTTGGTACAACAGAGAAACCATTTTAAACATGGTTTGTTGTACAAGAGGAGAAACTGAGGAACATCACCTCATGAATTTTATAAATGAACGGTAGGATAATTCACTAGCCTAACTATAGAACAAAACAAGGACAATGCAGGGGTAATTCTTTTGTTTTCCCTGCAATTAGCAAGGAAATTAGCAAAAGGAAGTGGAATTGTTAAACAATAATCTATCCCCTCCAGGAAGCTGGGCAATTATTTTTTTGTTTTTCAACTAATCTGCGAAAAAGGTGGCACCAGCTGAAGGGCAGCCCATAATAACATGGATTTATTGTTGTCACAAAGACTGTATTTTGTGTTTTGTGTTGTGTGGTTAGTCTTGTCGCTAGCATTGTTGTGTTTCAATGAACAGGAAACCTCAAGACACTCATTTCTTTATTGTTTTGTCTTTATGGTCCCCACTTTTCTATTGTTAATCTATATGTTTTCTCTGGTTCTTAAATTGTTTCTGTCTGCTGTATGATTAATTTTGGTAGATGTAAATTCATTAAGGTGGTTGGATATAATAATTGGTCAGAGTTACAGTATCTTAGGATTGGTTAGTAAAATTTCAGTAAAATGATTGATTTCAGGTATAGTTGAGAAAATTACTATATAAATTGACAGCAAACAGGAATTTAGTAGGGAAAAAAGGAAAACTGGAATCATAATTAGATGCTTGTGTAGTCTCAGTCAAGTCAGTGAGGAGGGGCCTGTAAGTAAGGTGCTTACCATGAAGAATAAATATTTTGAAATCTAGTCCTCAAGTGTCAGAGATTTCTTAAGAGTATCTGTAGTGCTCACAGCATAGAAGATGCATATTCCCCTACATTTATGCAGATACATCAATCCCATTGATGATATTGGGCACTGGATGCAAAGAAATTTTTAACATTATAAAGCTCTATGAAATATTAGGAATTCACTTTCATCTCTTGGGACCTGATTCAGGAAGACACTTAAGTACATGCCTAACTTGAAGTTAATCTGAAACCCACAGAGGCTCATGATCCTAGATATGTGTTAGTCTCTAAGGTGCCACAGGACTATTTGTTGTTTTTAAAAACATGGTTACACCTCTGAGATTTTTAAAGTTAATACTTAGCTTATGAGGCTTCCTGAAGAGGAGTCCCGGTGATATAAACATAGCCAGAAAAGCAGGGTGCTTGGGGGTAGAAACTTAGAATAGTGAAACTTTCTGAGGTAGAAGAGTTACTTCCTTGTACTCTGATAACTACACAACTGCCAGTAAAGCAGCCTCCAAGCCTGAGCATGAATAGACCTGAACTAGAGAGATTGCAAATGACAGTTGTGATTCACTGCTGCCACCTACTGGATATTTGACTTGTGTTACCGTTATTTTTAAAGCTTTTGTATTTGCTTTAATCAATGGCCTATCTTAGGATGACCATATTTCCCTATGTTGAATAGGGGATATCTGGTAAAATGACCCAAATTCAAGGGCAATCAATTGTACAAATGTTCAAATTAACATCAAGTTGTTAGAGTCCCTGCATAGCTGGAATCTTTTTATTTACCTTCTTATCTTTAAGGTTTGCAAGGGGAGAAGTGACATAACACACATACACACTCTCAAACACTTGTCTCACCTGGGGATGGGGTGACTGACTAACGTGACACAATTTTCCCTGCCCAGTACTCTCCATACATGACTGGGCCCCCAGTATGGACCCGCCTTTCTGGTACCTGGTACCATGTCTTTTTGAGGTAATGTATATGGAGGGGAAGGTGCAGTTCCACAGCCTCTCTCCACTCAGATTTCTATCAGGATTGACACCAGAGCATGGCCAGCAGCAGACTTCCAGCCCTGTGTGAGAGGGAAAGGATGGGAGCTGCTTCCAGCTGCAGGGAAGTGCAGGTAGGAGGGAGGGATGACCTGACCTATGTATTGGAGTTGGAGAAGTTATCTCTTCTTTAATTCCCACCCCCAGCTTCACTGTGGCTCCTTCCTGCCTGCACGGTGTTGAAAGACAGCCACCACTGCAAGCACCCAGTGCTGGCTGGAAACAGAGCAGGGGCGTGGGGAAGTGCTTGCTGGCCAAGAGCCGGCATGTAGCAGAGGCTGCACTGTTGGATCAGCAGTGCCCAACCCCCAGCCTTGCACACCCACACCCATCATTGCCACTGACCCCCCAACTCTCTGCTGGTGGGTGGGCAGCTGGCGAGCAATGATCAGGGAAAGAAGAGAGACAGAAAAAGTAGGGACAGCTGCAGGAGGCCTTCAATATAGGACTGTCCTTTTAAAAACAGGACATCTGCTCAAAACGTACAAAAGTTGTATTGCAATACACTGGTATAGTTAAAGTGAAACAGCCTCCACCCTTTTGTGGTTGTGTGTCATATTGGTGTAAAGGTGTTTTATACATCTTATACTGGGATAGCTTAGGGTGTGTCTACACAGAAGCGTTATTTCAGAATTACGACCATTATTCTGAAATAACAGTGTGAGCGTCTACACAGCAATTCTGTTATTTTGAAATAAATTTGAAATAACAGACGGCTTATTCTGATTTCTGTAAACCTCATTCCACGAGGAATAACGCCTATTCCAAAATTTCTATTTTGAAACAAAAGTATGCTCCACTGATGCTATTTTGAAATAGCTCCTCCCCAGGGCCATTCAGAATAATTACTCCCCAATGCTTCCTGGGGCTCTAAATTGAGGTAGCATGTCCACATTAGGGGAGCCTGCCTCAGACTATTTGAGGCTTCCCTGTAGTGTAGACATGCTATTTCAAAATAAGCTATTTCAGAGTATTTCTTCCAGAATAGCTTATTTCGAAATAAGTGTGTAGTGTAGACATACCCTTATTGTACTTCCAGAAAGGTAATAAACAGTCCTAGTACAAGGAACCTTGTCAGTGTAACTGTACGCACTAGGGGTAGTACACATATGACTGCATTGCTGCAGAATAACATAGGCATATCAATACAAAAACTATGTATAAGCCAGGATTAAATGTCCTTATAAAACTAAATTAATTTTCACAGTATTCAATTGATTTCTGTGAATTTTTACATTTTTAATACTTGATAGGCTGGCTCTTTGGAAAATTTGGGATAAGTTATTCAGTTGCATCTAACAATTGTAAGCAGGTTCTGAACCACTGCTTCAAATGCAGCCAGCTGCCCTGAAAGGTATTCAACTGTTGATATGTAACTATAGCTCATGCTGGAATTGGAAAGGAATCTGAGGTGTGATTATGTAAATCCAGTTCAATCAGTGCTATAGGCCTGATGGATGGTCAATTGTTAGAATGGAATGTTGTGTATTGTAACTAATTTGGCTGTTGTGGAGTCACAAACCATATTAATCCTAAATGTAGGAATTGTAAAATATGACCACTAGTGCTTGCAGGAGAGAGACTGTCATTGTAAAGAGTCTCAGATGGACAAGCCTCCCCCTTCCAGACTCAAGTGGACTGAATTGAGGGGAAGGAGCTTGAACCAGCCATCTACATGCCCTCCAGGTATGAGCTGAAAGACTGGTTCAACCTGTTTCCTTCCCTTCTTCCCCCCTGTTCTAAGGGCAGACTTAAATAGACTACATAAGGAGTCCCTTTATTATTTTGAAATATTATTCCAGGGGAAGCTGGGATCTTTTGACCTGCCTAGGTGGTGGGCCAAGAGCTGAAATCACAGAGAAACTGACAAAGAGCTGAAATCACTAGGTTTGGCCCAGAGCCAGACCCATCGCGGAAGCTGCAGCTGGTGGCCAGCAGGGCGGCTGGCAGGAGCAGCGGTGAGTAGCCAGTGGAATGGGTGAGATGCCACCTATCTCCACCCCAGGGTGGGAGGTGAGCTCTGAAAATCACCTAGAGCTCTGGTCTGCCCTGACAAAGGGAAGCAACTCTGAGTGGGGTACGGAGAAAGGTTGGGCATGCGAATGGGACATGTACATTGCTGGACTTGTGAACCTCAGAGGCAAAGGACATTGCTCAATCTGCTTGAGCTGGGACATTTACTTGTAGTTTGCTTATGAAATCCATCTGTGGTGTTTTCCTAAGTTAATGCCACGTTATTTCTCTTCCTCTTTCATTAAAAGTTTCTTTTCTATACTCAGACTCTGTGTTTGTGATTGAGGAAGCATTGGCTCTCAGAGGCACCTCAGGTGTGTGAATTTCCCAAGTTACTGGGTCGGGGCTCGAGTCAGTTCTATGTGAGATGGATGAAAAGGAACCCCTAGATATTGAACCTGTCCCTGGCTGCTGCTGGTGCTACCTGGTAGAAGGGTTACACAATATTGTAATTAACATTGGTCAAGGTATCATGTAGAAAACTTGTAGAACACTAGCCTGCGCTATGACAGATACTCTTTTTTGACAATCTTAGCCGAAAAGCCAAGGCCAGGACTTTCACGGCAAAACTTTTCAAAAGCCTGTAACCATTTGTAGTGGTTTAAAGACTGCAAATGATGGAGAAGATAGGTAAGGCTTGCCCATCCTGGCAATGGAATTTGTGTTAGCATACACAACTGAAAACAAATTACAAGATGCTAAATATGTGTCTGAGGCTGTAGAAAAATATATGCTATTATATTGTATTATTCAAGAAATAGTATCCAATTAAAATTATTGTGCACACAAAGTAAATGGTGTTAACTCTCACATTCCCCTTGTCTCTCTTGTATCCTGGGACCAACACAGCTACACTAACACTGCATGTTACAATGCAACTGTATCACATGCTTTGTGCACAGGCCTGTAGCGAGGGCAAAGTGGGAACCATGCTGATCCAGCAAGAGCATGTGGGAACCATGCTGATCCAGCTGGGCCACGGGGGGGGGGACACTCTTTACCTCCCCGCCCAGCTGGGCCACGGGTCGCTTTTTGGCTCCCCTGTCTGGGCCAGCCACAGTGGGGGGCCACTCTTCACCATGTCACCCCCCCGGGACAAAGGAGACTTTTTTCTTCCACCCCAGTGCCTAAGAAGACCTTCTTGTCTCTCTTTAAAAAGCATGTTTGTCTCTGTGACTAGATTTCAAACACTAGGTGTCAGTCAATCACCTCACAAAAGCTGCTGATTGTCACAGCTTCGTTTATTTCCCCAAATTAGTTAGCACTCTTGTATGGTGCACTAAGGTACAATCCACAACATACCAACTAGTCAAGCAACGTTACATCATTACTAAATACTGTGAGCCCTAAGCCGGGCCCAGGGGTGTCAGCAGTGCAAAAACCATGGGAGGTTGCAAGCTGCCTGTCATAGAGGTTGCAGGCTGCAGTCACAGAGGACTTATTAGGTTCTGAAGGAAGGGGCATATGGGAACCTCCTCCAAAGGTTGCCTTGGATAGGCTACAGGAAGCCCTCGTTGTTCATGGTTTCACTGTTTGCGATTTTGTGCTGCACCACACTAGCCCAAGCACATGATACAGCATGCTGATGCTTTGTCAGTGCGTTCTAGTAAAAAAATTATATCCACTGAATTACAGTAGTATTAACACATACTCTTAATTATGGCACCAAAAAAAAAAAAAAAAAAGCAAGTGATGTGTGCAGTGATCAAGAAGCTAAAAAAAGATAATTCAGAAAGCTGAATTATTGGCTAAGCTTATGAGTGGGGGTAGTGTGGCTTCAATAGCTAGAATGTGTGGCATTAAGAAGTCTACAGTGCATTTATATGTATGCTGATCATATGGCCCAGAAAATTCGGGACAGTCCTGAATTTTAATATCCTGTCCCAGGTGCCCCGTGTAGCTCTGATATGTCCCGGAAAAAGTTCCTAGGCTCCAAGCGCAGCAACAAGCAGCTGTGCAGCTGATTCTCCTCCTCCACCACCTCCCCGAGCTGGAGGAGGAGTCAGGTGCACTTCCCAGGCTCTCCCTGCAGCTGGGAATCCAGCTAATGGAAGCAGTGGGAGGTGTTGCCTAAGGTGCGCATGTAACACAAGTGGCTGGCTGGGCTGGGGACTGAGGTGGACAAGCAGCAGGGGAGGGATGAAGAGTGGCTCAGCTGGCTGGGCGGAGGGGGAGTGGCATGGCAAAGAGTGGCCCCCCACTGGAGCTGGCCCGAGTGGAGGAGGCAAAGAGCAGCCCACGGCCCAGCTGGGGGGGGGGGTAAAGAGTGGCCCTCCCCCTGTGGCCCAGCTGGGTGTGGGGGGGGTGAAGAATGCCCCCCCCAATGGTCCAACTGGGTGGGGGGAGGAGGCCGAAGAGCAGCCCACAGCCCAGCTGGGGTTTGGGGAAAAGGGGGTGCCAGGAAGCCCAGTATGGTGGGCAGCAGCAGGAGGCCTGAAATGATCTCCCCTTATCTGGAAAACTCCCTCATTTGGGACCAGTCAGGTCCAGAGGGTGCCGGACCCGGGAGATCCAACCCCTCCCTCTCAAGTCTGCTCCTGGATCCTCCCTTTTGGCCAGACACCTAACCCCAGTCTGCTCCTGCATCCTCCCTCCTGGCCAGATTCTACACCCGCCCTCCTGGCAAGGCATCTACCCCCAGTTTGCTCCTGCACACTGCCCCTTGGCCAGACATCCTCTCTCCTGGCCAGGCACCGTACC